>NW_026862759.1:0-25973 GCF_026571515.1 Ruditapes philippinarum | reverse complement strand
AAAAAAAAAATAATACTGGTTGGGGACCACCAAAACCGGACAACCACCAAACCCGGACGGCCCGGAAAATGCTTAATTTGGTATTTTCTTTGTTCAGTGGTTGTCAGTCACTTTTTTATCAACAATAAGTGCATGTTTATTTTAAAATTAAGTAAATAGAGGATATTCAAGTTTTGTCTATAAATACATGATTTATTTTCATCGAGTGGTATGAAAATAAATATTTCACGAGTGGCGGTAGCCACGAGTGAAATATGGTAATTTTCATGCCACAAGATGAAAATAAATCATGTATTTATAGAAAAAGCTTGAATTTTCTGTTTATTATATACATTTTCCTCTTTTTTGACATTAAAAGTTGAAAGACTTTCCCTTAAATTTTGTTGCACTGGCAGAATGTAAAAGAAAGTAGTCCGGCAAGACACCAGTGAAAATACGGAAAATATGTTTCACTGCAGTGAAAAATAAATTTTTACAGTGAAAATACGGAAAATGAAAATACGCATTTTATTTCATCAATATTTTTCAATATTTCATTTCTAAGTATGTAATAAATAAATTTATTTCAACCTCCGTAAATGGTGATATTTTAATGTCTATTTCAAGAATGTTGATGTTGAAATTTGGGGGTCAAGAAAGCAATGCCTGGCCTCATATATCAGCTATATTCATTTGCAGAGTGAAATAATAGAATATCCAAAACTTCACCAATTGTTGCTGACATATTGTATATCATGTTAAAAATCAAAAATCAAAACACCCAAGCTTTTATCTGAATTAAATCATGTCATGTACATATCTGTCCGGACACATGGTATTGTAGTGTAGACAATTTAGGTAATTTTGATACCCTCCTTGTCGAGCCTCAGATATAAGTGTCAATAAAATCAGAAATAAACAAACTAGTTTGTTAGTTAGGAGAAGAACCTAGCTGAACTGTGTCAAATTTTTTGGGTCTCTAGGTTAGAAATTATGAAATCTGTACGGAAAAATGTTCCAAAAGTGTCCGGTTGATGGTCTCCAAACCAGTACACTTAGTGCAGCAACTAATTAAAATATGGAAATTCAATCCATTCATATAGAAACATATCCAATTTATTTTCAATTAACATTCATTCATCGATTAATAACCGTAAAAAAACGTACAGGTTGCTTTAGAGTGAAAAAAATGTGCCCAAAACAACACTATTGGGTAATTTTACTGCCATGTGACCTGAGAATAAGGAAATGAGGTCAACAGACAGGAAGGTATATTCCAGCACATTTTTGCAAGGAAAACAGGACAGCGTAAAGTGAAGGTCAAAATTGCATTAGTGAAATCATACAAAAATCTCTTGAATAAAGTATAACATGCTAAATTTTACCTTCCGGTGTCTTACTTACTACATATTGTTACTTAACCTTAATCTGCTTCGGTGAAGACATTTTAGAAACTCTGTATACATGATAAAGCCGGAGTATCGAGAACTTTCATTGGTTCACGCTCAAGGCAATGTGGAAAGAAAGGTTTCGATACACCGGCTTTATCAGGTGACCAGAGTTTCCAAAATGTCTTTGCCGAAGCAGATTTATGCTTGCAATTTAAGATAAAGATATGATAATATTTGTTGTCTACATTTTTTAAGGGTATAATTTTGTTGAAATTTCGTCCATTGTATTATTTAAAAAATAATATATATAGCTTTAATGGAGTATACTGTACATACTGTATTTGGTATATTTTGGTTCAAAACACAATGATAAGAAAATAAATATTTGGGTATGTTCTATCAATTTTAGTGAAAATGTATATTGTAATTCATAATTAGGACAGCACTTTTTAGTACAAAACATTTACCTTACGTATATTTGGGCAATATTTGGGCAAATTTTTGCAATATTTGGGTATATATTTTTGCAATATTTGTGTGTATTTGGGGTATATTTGGGTATTTCATGCTGCCCCTATGTTTATTCACGGGAGCTTGACATTCTATCAATAATTGAAAAATATGAGCAAATAATTAGAAAATAAAGGTAAATATACCCCTCTATACAATAAATAAGCATATTGACAACTCAATTAAAATATTATTCAATTATACACAAACACAATGTATGTATTGAAAATCAATTTCAACAAACCTGGTATACAAAATTATACTGAAAACCTTAGGCTAAACTCCGTTTTCCGGTACTTTCTGTACATACCTCTGGGGAATTTTATCAAATGGAGCGTAATATTAACAAATGTTTTTATCCTTTTTTAAATTAAAGGGAAATAAAACAATTATTTCTTAATTTGTATGAAAATAATTAAATATCATTATATGAATAATTCCATACAAAAAATAAAGTAAATACACAAGTTCATGCAGTTCTCGTCTGTCCGTACGAGGTTAACCTAGAACGGCAAGTTGGATTTTTCTTAAGTTCTACCTGTACCAATGGCTTCATAATTTACACACTTACTAATCCATACAAAGTATATGATCTGGGCAAGTTACATAACTATGGTTTCAATTTGCACAAAGTTATGGCCGTTTTCAGCACTTAGAAAATGAATAATGGTTAACCTAAAGCAGCAAGTTGGAAATATCTTATGTTCTATCTGAACTAATGGCTTAATAATTTTTACACTTATCAATACAATGTACATGATATTGCCAAGTTATATAAATGTGCCATCCATTTTCCCAGTAATTTCCCTTTTTATCACTTTGAAAATAGGGCCTTGTATGGTTAACCTATTCCGCCAAGTTGGATTTATAAAAAAAATTCACCTAATTACTTAATTTATTTAATGATATCTTTCATTAACTGTCCTCTAATTTTTTGTGGCGTTAGGCGTCTCTAGGTAAAGGTCAAGGTCACTTGTGTAAAAATATAAATCTTAACATTTCTGCTTATACAGCCTTTATTTTTAAGTTAATATCTTTCATGTTTATAATAGTCATACCAAGGGAGGTCCTCTTCCTTTTCCTTTAGTAAGGGGTCATTTGGGTCAAGGTCACCATTGTCAAAAATAGATTTTTTTACACTTTTACAGGTGTATTAACCTTATTCTATCGACAGATGTCTTGTATATTTTGTAGGAACATAAAATTGAGGTATTCTCATTTGGATGGAGGTAGGGGTCAGTTGGGTCAAAGTCACCAGTGCTAAAAATAGATCTTTACACTTTTGCTCATACAGCCTTTATTATTGACAGATTTGTATTATAATTGGTAGAAAGATAACTTACATGGTATTCTTCCTTTGGATGGAGTTAGGGGTCAGTTGGGTCAAGGTCAACAGTGCTAAATATAGATTTTTACACTTTTGCCCATACAGCCTTTATATATTGACAGATTTATTGCATATTTGGTAGGAAAATAAGTTGCATGATATTCTTCCTTTGGATGGAGTTAGGGGTCAGTTGGGTCAAGGTCACCAGTGCTAGAAATATTTTTTTTATACTTTTGCCCATACAGCCTTTATTTATTGACAGATTTATTTCATATTTGGTAGGAAATAACTTGCATGATATTCTTCCTTTTGATAGAGGTAGGGGTCAGTTGGTCAAGGTCAAAGGTGCCAATTACAGATTTCTACACATGATTGGTTTTCTTCCATACAAATTAGCTACTTCACTCTCTAAAGTTAAATTATTGATAACAGTGAGCGCGTGGGCATTTGTGTTTATCAAGCATAGATTCTTGTTTCACCTTAAACTGTTAAACAATGATAGAAAAATAAAAATATCATGTAATTGTATTAAGTACTTCATTTGGTGTAATTCCCAAGAGCTGAATCGGTAATGTACCGGAAAACGATGTTTAGCTAGGTTTTCAAAAAGGTCAATTACAATCCCTGATATTTTAGATCAAAGCATAACATAATAATATATTGCAATAATGTCAGCAAAATATTTTGACTGTGCGAAATTATTATTTTGATGGACCAGCGGGGGAGGAATATAGTGAATGAAAAGCAAATGTAGGCGGTTTTCACAGGACTATTGAAAATAATGCTTAAAACACTTTGAAATAAATAAGACACTCTTATAGATGTAAATGATTTTTTCCCCTTTAAACCCCCCCCCCCCCCCCCATAAATGATACAAAAATAAATTGGTATGAACATTTGTTTATGTGGAAAAGGCTTGCAGTATTAAGTGAAATGCCAAGTTGTTAAACTCAGATTTTTATTGCCGATCACATCCAACATGGTAGCATTAACATTAAGGGTGTAACGGTATACCCTAGGACTGTGTAATTATATCATAACTGATTCCACACTGTACAGTTCACGGTACAACAAAACGCCTATATGTTACGCTAGGACACAATACAGCATTTTAAACCATTTTCAAGCGAATTCAATTATTTCAGAAAAACTGCAGACAATGAATATAAATCTGTTTGAGAAAATCCACTGTCCTGCTAGCATTTGCTATTAGAAGTTTGGATCGGGAAAGAAAAAATCAAACTCGGCCGCGAGGGCATAAAAGATTCTCCCGATCCAACTGATGTTTCTATAAATATTTGATATAAATGAAGTGACTTGGTAAAAAAATCAAACCGCAGACGCCATTTATATTGTAATACAGGTAGATCTACTTTCAAATGGAAAAAAAAAAATTTTCCTGCAATTTAAATGACCAAATTATTTTCTGCTGATGATTTTGGACATGCCTTGATGAGATAAAAGGTCTGCCAGGTCTTTTGAACTTTGTCAAAATAAATTGATTAAATGTCTTTGTGTGATTTTTATTTCAGCAAGTCTACTTTATATCATTGTTTTTTTTTCACCTGAGCACAAAATGTTCAAGGTGAGCTTTTGTAATCACAATTTGTCTGGTGTCTATCGTCCATCCGTGCGTCATTTAGATGGTTACAAAACTCTTAACTCTTTATATAAAATTTTAACAAAATTGTTACTTTGTTTGTTTAGATATTGGTAGTTTATCAGTATGGCACATCAACTTCAGTTAGAGAAGAAAAACTACAGACAGTGGGTAAAGGCTGGTTTAGGACTTGGATATTTAAAGGAGGGACTGGTACCATTCTGTAATGACATAGCTGACCAACAACATAAGGATATCTTACAGAACATTCGGTCTACAAAATCACTACCATCAAATGCGACGTGTGGCAGCTGTCAAGTTGATACTCTCAAGCCAGACCATAAGCCAGTAGGGAATGCTGGAAACAAAGTTTGTCCTTATGGGCAAGTACGATGCAGCTGTTGCTTTACTAAGGGCAAACTGCTTGTTCAAACAACATATGTGGCGCCATCTATGACTTTATTGTGCAAAATCATGCATCTTCACCACCTTCACCTAACTGGAAAAACAGCGATGCTCAACAGTGGTCGGTAGACCCTTGGAGCATTTGTAAATGTTTTATAAATGCTCCAGGGTATGAGCAGAAGCAATCTGCTAGTGAAACTGATTGTACTGGTTATTACATCTAATAATAAATAACCAGTATTTTCATAGCCACATTGCATGCAATGTCACAGGAACAAACAACTTGTTTTCAAAGGTAAATCATTATTAAAATTTCTTTTACTTAATATCTTTTATCAGCTCTACTGTAATGTTAATGATGTTTATTCAGCATCAAAGTAAAAGAGAAAATTAGGAAATAATGAGATATCAATTCTGAGTGCACTATTGTAGAATAATGCACGGTTTGAGTTCAAATGGCTAGTAATATAATCAAGAAGGCCGATAGGCCTAAGTGATTAATTACAAAGCATTTGAACGAAAAACGTGCATTATTATACAATAATGCACGAAGAATTAATATCTATATCCATTCTAACACGTCAAGCAAAAATATAATTATTATAAGGTTGGACTTTATGTTTGGTGGTTAAATTTGTTTTTCGCCTGAGAGTTTCCCTTAGAACATTCTTTAAAGGCTGTTCCAGTGGGTTGAAAAAACTGTCGTTAAATCTACCGTGTGTAGAAACATTTTGAGAATAATGAATTTTGAAAACGTTGATAAAACTTTGTTTGTTTATTTTATTTTACTCTATAATTTTTCAAGCGAAATACAAATTATTAAAAGTGAAATAAATGTAAAACTTAACTCGTTTGTGACATTAAAATAGCGTACTTGATTTGATTGTTTTGCATGTGTTGTTTGGCGCTACATTGTGATGTCACGTAAACAACAATTCAAACGTCTGTACGTCGTTAACAAATGAATTAAAGAGATTGGTGTTCGGATTCATTTTCTTAGTTAGAGCATTTTCTTTCATTCTAGATAGTTTTCACAACAAAATTTGACAAAAAATTGTTTTTATTTATCAGATTTTTTAAACAAAATGGCACCCTCAATGAGAAAGAACGGCGAGTGCATTGTTGTAGAATAATGCCACTTAACGGGCCTTCTTTGTTTATATAGAAAAATTTCCGATAGTGTTAGAATGAAAATTTAACTTTGAAGGTAATGAGGTAATTCACCACTTAAATGATTCACAACAAATATATAAAAATTCACCAATTGTTTTTGTTGCAAAATTTGATCTAACTAAGTTCACGAGGCTTGTGGTAAATATTTACTGTAAACATGTACAAGTGTAGATTTGTATATAGAACTTTTGTATACAGGCTATTTTTCCCCTATCCCATGGGTCCATATATAGGCCCCATTCCAAATCCAAATTTTGTTCTTTATTCCAATCCAATAAAAAAATTATTACCAAACCCGAGGTTGGTGATTTGAAAAAAGGTACCACCTTTTTATATGCCCGAAAGAATTTCGGGCATATTATGTTATACCCCCTGGCGTCCGTCCGTCCGTCCGTTAGCAATTTGGTTTCCGGAGCATAACTTAAGTTCCATTTGGCCCACAGTATTCAAACTTCATAGGCAATCGCAACTACTCGGCCCTTTCCGTAAGTGTTCGGATAAGGACCTCGAACACAATAGTATGAATACACAGAACGGATGCGGTATTCCGGTCTAACCTACGCTAAGAAACTAAACATGTAAACAAATAGTAATTTAATGCTGGGAGTTGTTGACACGTTTATTTCCAATATATGTAGTAAAAGTCCACCTGAAATAAGTGAATTCATAGGTACAAAAGCAAACAATACATTATTTATATATTTACTAATATGGCTGTGAAACCGAAAGTACAAAAAACCAACCTGTTGACATTTGGTCGGATTTATTTAAAATTGAACATCAGAAGGCATATTTAAATAACAAATTGTTGTCAGACATATTTTCAAGCATAAGAGTACCGGAACAGACATTAGATGTCAAATATATACATTCGTTTTACATTATCTCTGTTTCTGTTTACATCTGTAAACCACGTGGTAGAACTACTTTCAATCCGTATTGTTTCCGAGGTTAATATTGTAGATAATAGCCGAGGCAGTTCCGAATGCTTCATAGGATGATTGCCCATATTGGGTAGAAAACCCCTATTGATTTTGGGGTCACAAGGTCAAAGGTCAAGGTCACTATTAGCTTAATACTGAAAATGGTTTCCGGAGCATAACTTAAGTTCAATTTGGCCCACAGTATTTAACCTTCATAGGATGATTGTCCATATTTGGTATAAGACCCCTATTGATTTTGGACTCACAAGGACAACGGTCAAGGTCACTATTAGCTTAATACTGAAAATGGTTTCCAGAGCATAACTTAAGTTCCATTTGGCCCACAGTATTCAAACTTCATAGGATGATTGTTCATATTGGGTAGAAAAACGCTATTGATTTTAGGGTCACAAGGTCAAAGATCAAGGGATTACTATCACCTTTAAACTGGAAACAGTTTTCGCTCAATAACTCAAGTATTAATCGAACTACAGCTGTAAAATTTTATAGGATTAACAGCTTTATACCCCTGACGTCCTGGTGTCCATCCGTTGTAGCATTTTTACTTACAAGATAACAACTTGATGGTGGTGCTTTGAAAACAGCAACTGTATATATACATGAATATTGTTCAGCTATAAAGGAGGATTGCTTTTTGAAGGAGGTAATACTGTATTTAATTCCCATGTTTTCCTCAGTAAAAGAAAAAGTTCTTTCGGGCATATAATGCTCCGTCTAGCGGTGCTCTTGTTGTATTTGGTGTGAAGGTTCTGGATGTTTCGGACACCTTTTAAGTCCTGATTAGTTTCAATAAGATTTATTTAGCTTTGTTCAAAGAATTTTAACATCTTGAATGCTGGCATATTTTTCCCAAATGATAAATTTCACAATTTAATTTTTGACCCATATTGAAAAGAAAATTAAAGACACAGTTATCCCAAATTTACCATGTGGCATTTTCCCAAAATATAGGAAGAAATCCTGGTATAATTTATAATTGCATCTTATATGTAGGTAAGTACGAAAACAATTTTCAAGAAAATAATTTGTATTGCTTAACACTGTATATTTATGCATAGAACAATATTGAACTTGTGTTTTCTATTTGATAGGTTCGTCAGTATAGGAATGATATTTTTCACTCAAGCTGTATGGAATTAGAAGAAAGTGAGGCAAATTCTTATATTGACGATATGATAGGAGTTTTACAAGATGGTAAGGAGCTATTACAGCGATCAGATGCCCAGATAGCGGTGAAGAAACTTCAAGATGTAAGTTAAATAATGAATTATGTCAGTTTGAAATCTTTATGGAGTTTACTTATGATTTAAAATAACAAGCCTTAGTCTAAATTTAGGACAAAGCTTAGGTAACAAAGTTTGAACTGGTAAATTATAGTAAAATTCAAAAGATAATTTCCTAAAGTTAATTGATAAAGTCACATAAAAATACATATGTACCTTTAAACTGTTAAAATATAAAGAAAAGAGATCTAATTAGTTCAGAGTAACTTACAAAATCCGGAACTTTTAAAATTAGAAAAAGTTATAAAATCTGAAAAATTTGCCGGGTCCAAAACTTATATAGTGAATTAAGATACTGAGAAGTATTATATGAATCCCGGAACATTCTAAAAATTCGAACTTTTCGGCTTGTCCAAGGTTACACTGAAATATAATATTATGTAGAAATCAACAAAAGTAAGAAAATAAGAGGCTGATAGCCATAGATCTATATCAAACACCCTGTTATAAAGGTAGAATTAAAGAGTCCACTGAAAAAGTGTAGGAGCAAAGCAGATAATATTGAAATAAAGTTTGACCTTATATATCATAATTATGTTGTATAGAAGAGTAAATATGATAAATCCCTTAGCTACATTCTTTTCTCTTGAAAGAAAATATAACAAAAATATTTTTCATCAGTTGAAGAAGAAAGACTTCATTATTACAACTGAAGGGTTTGAAGAAATTCTGAGACAAATCAAGGAAGAAATGGAAAATGCTCCAACTAAAGAGGAATATGAGGAGCTCAAAAATAAACTTGAAACACAGATGTTCAAACTAAAAGAGGTAAAACTCCAAGTTTCAATTGTTTGTTATAGTTAATATGCTGGTACATGTATTTTTTACAACCATGGTTTTAAGAGAACAGAACTAAATTTTGTATGCCAGACCTATTATCAGCTTGTCAAGGCACACAATTAGGTTAGCAAGCTTTGTGAATTCATGTTGTTACAAGGGATGATAAAAATTAAATAGACTTAATAGAAAATTAATTAAATGCATTTGCATATTAAAAACACAGAATATAAATTGAAATACATGTATATCCCCTACATCATACATGATAGAAAAAAATCAACAAAAATCATTATTAGATATAAAAGTTATGCTGTTAAAAGCATGTAGAGCAACTCGATGTATGGTATAAGTAATAATCTTAAAATTTGACATTTTATGACGTCACAAGCGTATTGTATTATATGGAGCAATTTTCTCATTCTGGAAGTAGGCCAATGCATGTTCCCAGATCTTTGATACAAGCATTATCAAACCACTGTTATATACTCTAAAGATTTGAACCATCTGATATTCTGTTTGATTTTTAGATAAGCTTTTATTAGTCCCCTACCGGTTTACCAGAGGGGACTTTAGGTTTACCCTCCGTCCGTCCGTCCGAGCCAACATTTGATTATAATGAGCTTCATTCCGTAGTTAAATAAAGAACATAAACTCATAAAATTCAAATTGAGAGCTATTTTTTTGTTTTTATGAGCTTATTTTGCTTATGGACGTTGGTCCAGGTGGTGTTTATGAGCTCATTTGCCTCATAAACATCAAATTTTGGTATGTCCGTCTGTCAGTTCGTCAGTCCGTCCACAAAACTGGATCCCACGATATCTTGAAAAGTACTGAAAATATTTTTATGAAACTTGGTATATGGATAGATGGCAGTATGGAGATTATGCACGTCTTTTTCTTTTCTTCATATGGTGAAAATTCTGGTTGCTATGGCAACAAGTCCGTCCGTCTGTCCGTCCGTCAGTCCGTCCGTCCACAAAACTGGATCCCGCGATAACTTGAAAAGTACTGAAAATATTTTTATGAAACTTGGTATATGGATAGATGGCAGTAAAATTCTGGTTGCTATGGCAACAAATAGGCTGAAAATATGGCAAATTTTACACATAAACTGGATCCAGTGATAACACAAAAGTACTGGAAATATTTTTATGAAACTTGACATATGGGTAGATGGCAGTCTTGAGATAATGCACGTCGTTTTCTTTTCTTCTTATGTTGAAAATTCTGGTTGCTATGGCAACAAATATGCTGAAAATATGGCAAATTTTACACATAAACTGGATCCAGTGATAACGCAAAAAGTACTGGAAATATTTTTATAAAACTTGACATATGGGTAGATGGCAGTCTTGAGATTATGCACGTCTTTTTCTTTTCTTCCTATGTTGAAAATTCTGGTTGCTATGGCAACACATAGACTGAAAATTTGGCAAATTTTACACATAAACTGAATCCAGTGATAACTCAAAAAGTACTGGAAATATTTTTATGAAACTTGACATATGGGTAGATAGCAGTCTTGAGATTATGCATGTCTTATCTGTTCTTCCTATTTTGATAAAATATCAGTTGCCTTGGCAACAAATAGGCTTAAAACATGGCAAATATAACAATATTTGTGATTAGTCAAAAAGAGCTGAAAATTTTTATGAAATTGCATCTTTAATTCAAGAGTTATCTCCTCTTTAAGAATTTTGCTTTTAAAAAATTTTGGTAACAGGGATGTTTCAAATATTAACTTTAGAGTGTCCTCAGTCGGTCTGTCTGTCTGTCTGTTCATAAAAACTGTTTCCTGTGATCACTTTTAAAGAACTTTTCCAACAAATTTACTTAAAATAGAGAAAAATTGAAACATTAGTGAATGGCCAATGGCCCTTCAGAATGTTGATGGGGTTCTAACCGGTAGGGGACTTATGGATTGCTTGCAATACTATGATAATTGCTTGTTCAAATAAATTTTGACTGTATGAAAACGGTGGCTTATTTTTGAAACAGGCTTGTTTTCAAGACAGCTTATTATCAAATTTTTAGGTTATATGTCTGTAAAAGTCATTATAATACTGTTTTGTAATACTACTAGTAGTCTAGATGGGGGAAAAGACTTACTGTAATAGTGGAAAATTCCATCCTCTCAACTGTGTTCAAAAGTCTCACCTGTAATGAATTATAATATGTCTAAGAAAATAATTTTGCTGAATGATAATGTATCATACATACGAGAATATAATAAGATAATACACCTCAGAACAGAATTCTCATTATATGAAAATAAATATACCGCATCTCCTATTTTGAATGCTTTCGTTTAACTGTTGACAAAATTTTACCATATTAATCATTTCGTTAAAGGCACTCGCCTCCAGATTGAAAAAGTTAACAGTAAATACTGGTCTAGGTTTAATGAATCATAATGAAAACACCTTAATATTTCAATCTTAAGTTTAAATTTATAAAATGTTATCATAATTATGTATTATATTATTTATCAATTCTAATCCTAAGGACAACAAATAAACACAAATTTCAAAGCCAAAGCGCTTTATTTGTTTCTCTCTTTGTTTGATATGAACCAGAATTTCATGGTAACAGGTTGTGATATTTGTCCTGTACTATCACATGGTAAGAATTGGCAGGTCAGAACAAACCTAAAGATCTATAAAATTATGATACAAGTATATCAATCAATAAACTTTTTACCTGAACTTAGTAAACCAGGAAGTGCTTCAGCCTGAGAGACTGCCTCTGAAGCAATATTGGTAGTCACTTACAGGTTTAAAGTGAGGGGACTTTAAAGGTTTACCCTTCGTATGTCCATCAACAAAACTGGGTTCCATGATAACACAAAAAGTACTGAAAATTTTTTTTTTGAAACTTAAGATATGACCAGATGTCAGTCTGGTGATTACTGTGTATGCATATTTTTATATGCCCACAAAAATATTGGGCATATTATGTTATACCCACTGGCGTCAGTCCATCTGTCCGCACTCACAGGACAGTAATTATGTGGCTAGTGTAACTGTTCTTTCTCTTTGATGTCATTCATTCCTTAATGCTTTTATTTGGCTATTTTCTTTTGTGTGGCTAAAAAGAACAATAGGGAGAACAATAGATTAGCCACATAATTACTGTCCCGTGAGAACCTCCGTCTGTCCGCATGTCCATACGACGCTTAGCAATTTGGTTTCCGGAGCATAACTTAAGTTCCATTTGGCCCACAATATTCAAACTTCATAGGATGATTGTCCATATTGGGTAAAAGACCCCTATTGATTTTGGGGTCACAAGGTCAAAGGTCAAGGTCACTATCACCTTAAAACTGAAAACAATTTCTGGAGCATAAATTAAATTCCATTTGACTGTCACCTTAAAACTGAAAACAGTGTCCGGAGCATAACTTAAGTTCCGTTTGGCCCACAGTATTCAAACTTCATAGGATGATTGTCCATATTAGGTAGAAGACCCCTATTGATTTTGGGGTCACAAGGTCAAAAGTCACGGTCATTATTACTTTAAAACTGAAAACAGTTTCCAGAGCATAACTCAAGTTCCATGTAGCCCACAATATTCAAACTTCATAGGATGATTTTATATATTGGGTAGAAGACCCCTTTTGATTTTGGGGTCACAAGGTCAAGGTCACTATTACCTTAAAACTGAAAACAATTTCTGGAACATAACATAAGTTCCGTCTGGCCCACAGTGTTCAAACTTTATAGGATGATTGTCCATTTTGGGTAGAACACCCCTATTGATATTGGGGTCACAATATCAGGGTCACAATATCAAAGTTCAAGGTCGCTATTACCTCAAAACTGAAAACAGTTTCCAGAGCATAAATTAAGTTCCATTTGGCCCACAATATTCAAACTTTATAGGAGGATTGCTATTTGAAGGAGGTAATACTTTATTTAATTTATGTAATGTCTTACAAATTCTCAATCCTTACTAGAAAAAAAAAACACTTTTGGGCATATAATGCTTCGCCTAGCTGTGCTCTTGTTGTCTTTCTATAATGTTGAAAAATTTGGTAGTTAAGGCAAAAAATAGAAGAAAAATATGGTATGAAAATATTTTCATGAAATTTGAAATATGGCAATACAGCCTAAATATGAACCATTGATAATAAAATTATGTACATGTATGATTGCACCAAAAATATCAAAATGAAAAATTCTTTATAGAGAAATCGTCCATTGCAATAAAATTGATTTTTAAAAAAGGAAATTTGATTTAACGTTCTTGAGATAATTATAGGGCCCATGTTTGTTGAACAGACTGATTAAAACTATGAATATTACTGTATACAATAGACATGTTTAAAAATTACTGAATAAAACACAATTATTTGTATGATAATTTATGTTGTAGGAGATAAAAAGACTCAAAGTAGAAGATTCTCCTAAACAAAAACAGCTAGAATATGAAAAGGCTAAATCAGGTATGTTATAATTATAAAATATAAAAAGTCTAAATCAGGTATGTTATATAGAATAATTATAAAAAGACTAAATCATGTATGTTATATAGAATATGAAAATGCTAAATCAGTTTTATTATATAGAATATGTAAAGGCTAAATCAGGTATGGTATATAGAATATGTAAAGCCTAAATCAGGTATGTTTTATAGAATAAGAAAAGGCTAAATCAGGTATTTTTTATAGAATATGATAAGACTAAATCTGGTATGTTGTATAGAATATAAAAAGTCTTAATCGGGTATTTTGTCAAGAATATGAAAAGGCTAAATCAGATATGTTGTATAGAATATGAAAAGGCTAAATCAGGTTTGTTGTATAGAATATAAAAAGGCTTAATCAGGTATTTTGTATAGAATATGAGAAGGCTAAATCAAGTATGTTGTATAGAATATGAAAAGTCTAAATCAGATATTGTGTATAAAATATTAGAAGGCTAAATCTTATATGTTGTATAACAGTGACTCTCTGTTGACTAGCTTCAGTCTGACTGATTTTTGTGCCCCCACTTTAGTGGCGGGCAATTAGATTTACCCTTGTCCATCTGTTCTCTTTTGTGTCGGAAGTACCTCAAAAAGCATTTGACCTAGAGTCATGAAACTTTACAGGAATGTTGATCAGCATGTGTTGTTGTGCACCTGGGTATTTTCGTCTGGATATATGTAGTATTTTTAGAGTAATTGCCCTTGACTTAGTAAAATTTTGCAATTTTCAACTTGTGTCGCATGTAACTCAAAAAGTATTTGACCTAGAGTCATGAAACTTTACAGGAATGTTGATCAGCATGTGTAGTTGTGCACCTGGGTATTTTCGTCTGGATTTATATAGTATTTTTAGAGTTATTGCCCTTGACTTAGAAAAATTTTGCAATTTTCAACATGTGTCGCATGTAACTCAAAAAGTATTTGACCTAGAGTCATGAAACTTTACAGGAATATTGATCAGCATGTATAATTGTGCACCTGGGTATTTCTGTCTGGATTTATTTAGTATTTTTAAAGTTATTGCCCTTGAGTTAGAATTTTTTTTGCAATTTTCTGCTTGTGTCACATGTAACTCAAAAAGGATTTGACATAGTCATTAAACCTTACGTGAAGGTTGCTCAGCATATTTAGTTTTGCTTGTGGATTTATCCAGTATTTGTAGAGTTATTTCCCTTGACTTAGTAAAAACCGTTTCATTATGTTGTTATTTGTTCCTTGAGTGCTTGAGTTAGAATCAACCAACTTTACAGGAATACTGATCAACATCACTAAATTATAGGAATAATGATTCACATCACTGTGAAGCCGCATACCTGGGACTTTTTATACGCCCGTTTGAAAAACGGGACGTATTATGGGAACGCCCCTGGCGGGCGGGCGGGCGGCGTCCAATTTTGTCCGTAGCATATCTCCTACATGTATGGAGGGATTTTAATGAAACTTCATAGAAATGTTCACCACTATGAGGAGCAGTGTCGCGCACATGAACCAGGTCTCTAGGTCAAAGGTCAAGGTCACACTTAGAGGTCAGTGAAAAATGCTTGTCCGGAGCAAAACTTCCACATGTATAGAGGGATTTCAATATTACTTGGCACAAATGTTCACCATTGTGAGGCGGAGTGTCGCGTGCAAGATTCAGGTCCTTGCGGCCAAGGTCAAGGTCACACATAGAGGTCAAAGTTCAGATAAAAATATGAAGATGTGTATATGGACCATTTAGTCATCATTTATTGAGGGATTGTAACACAAATGGTCATTATCAAGACTATGGCTGTGATACATATAATTTAGGTCAATATATACAAGGTCAAGGTCACTAAAGATGATGAAATATCCAGATTTTGTAAATAGAATTTTATCAAAGGGCGACAACAAAGTTATTACTTTGTTCATAAATGACTTACACAATTACTCCCCTTGATCTACTTTCACTTTCAATTCTAAAAATAGAATTTAATCAAAGGGCATAAATGGTCCTCTTTCTTGGACTTGAGTATTCTAAAGAATGTAACATTTATTTACACATGTTTCATTCATTGGTCAAGATTCTTAACTGTGATAACAATGGTGTTCTGTAGACTTGGTATTTGTTCATAAAGATCATACAGTAATTACCTTATCAAATGTAAATACTTTCTCATAGAAATTTAATTATATTTTAATTTTCAAGTAAATATCAGTTCAGCTCTCCTACATGTATGGAGGGATTTTCATGAAACTTCATAGAAATGTTCACCACTATGAGGAGCAGTGTCGCGCACATGAACCATATCTCTAGGTCAAAGGTCAAGGTCACACTTGGAGCTCATTGAGAAATGCTTGTCCGGAGCAAAACTTCCACATGTATAGAGGGATTTCAATATTACTTGGCACAAATGTTCACCATTGTGAGGCGGAGTGTCGCGCGCAAGATTCAGGTCCTTGCGGCCAAGGTCAAGGTCACACATAGAGGTCAAAGTTTAGATAAAAATATGAAGATGTGTATAGGGACAATTTAATCATCATTTATTGAGGGATTGTAACACAAATGGTCATTATCATGACTACGGCTGTGACACATGTACTTTAGGTCAATATATGCAAGGTCAAGGTCACTAAAGATTGTGAAATATCCAGATTTTGTCTGGAGCATATCTCCTACATGTATGGAAGAATTTTTATAATACTTTATGGAAATGTTCACCACCAGGATATGTATTGCTCCATGCATGATCCAGGTCTCCAGGTCAAAGGTCAAGGTCACACTTAGAGCTCATTGAAAAACGCTTGTCCGGAGCAAAACTTCTACATTCAATATAACTTGGCACAAATGTTCACCATTGTGAGGCTGAGTGTCGCACGCAAAATTCAGATCCCTGCGACCAAAGTCAATGTTACACATAGAGGTCAAAGTTCAGATAAAAATTTGAAGATGTGTATAGGGACCATTTAGTCATCATTTTTTGATGGATTGTAGCACAAATGGTAACTATCATGACTACAGGTGTGACACATTTAATTTAGGTTAATATTTGCAAGGTCAAGGTCACTGGAGATGATTAAATATCCAGATGTTGTCCAGATTTACTACATGCATGGAGGAATTTTAATGTTACTTTATAGAATTGTTCACCACCATGAGACGTAGTGCCCTGCACATGAACCAAGTCTCTAGGTCAAAGGTGAAGGTCACAGTTAGAGCTCATAGAAAAACGCTTATCTGGAGCAAAACTTCTACATGCATAGAGGGATTTCAATATAATTTGGCACAAATGTTCATCATTGTGAGGCTGAGTGCCGTGCATAAAATTCAGGTCCTTGCGACCAAGGTCAAGGTCACACATCCTGTGCATATCTTCCCTACTGATTTGTTTTAAGGTTCATTTAACAACACAGTGTCAAGAATAAAAACTTGCTTGCTAGATAACACTTATCCATAATGCCCCCATCTCCATCTAAAGCTTTCGTAAACGGGCGTATTTTGTGACTATGGCACCCTTGTTTCAGTTTTGTTAGAGTTATTGCCCTTGACTTACAGAAGTATAAATTTGCAATTTTCAACTTGTTCATGCATAGCCCAAAAAGTATTTCACTTGTAGGCCTGAAAGTTTACAAGAATGTTGGTCAGCATGTGTACTTATGCTCCTTGGGGTTTGCTTGTGGATTTATTCAGTTTTTAGCTCACCTGTCACAAAGTGACAGGGTGAGCTTTTGTGATCGCTTTTCGTCCGGCGTCCGTCGTCCGTCCGTCGTCCGTAAACTTTTGCTTCAAATGACATCTCCTCATAAACCACTAAGCCAATTTCATCCAAACTTCACAGGAATGTTCCTTTGGTGGTCACCTTTAAAAATTGTTCAAAGAATTTAATTCCATGCAGAACTCTGGTTGCCATGGCAACGGAAAGAAAAAACTTTAAATATCTTCTTTTAAAGAACCCAAAGAGCTAGAGCTTAGATATTTGGCATGAAACATCTTCTAATGAGTGTCTACCAAGTTTGTTCAAATAAAAGCCCTGGGGTCAAAATTGGCCCCGCCCCAGGGGGTCATTGATTTTCCCTATATGCATATAGTAAAAACTTAAAAAATCTTCTTTTAAAGAACCCAAAGAGCTAGAGCTTAGATATTTAGCATGAAACATGTTCTATTGAGTGTCTACCAAGTTTGTTCAAATAAAAGCCCTGGGGTCAAAATTGGCCCCGCCCCAGGGGGTCATTGATTTTCCCTATATGCATATAGTAAAAACTTAAAAAATCTTCTTTTAAAGAACTCAAAGAGCTAGAGCTAAGATATTTAGCATCAAACATGTTCTAATAGGTGTCTACCAAGTTTGTTCAAATAAAAGCCCTGGGGTCAAAATTGGTCCCGCCCCGGGGGTCATTGATTTTCCTTATATGTGTATAGCAAAAACTTAAAAAATCTTCTTTGAAAAAACCCAAATAGCTAGAGTTTAGATATTAAGCATGAAACATCTTCTAGTAAGTGTCTACAAAGTTTGTTCAAATAAAAGACCTGGGGTCAAAATTGGCCCCGCCCCGGGGGTCATTGATTTTCCTTATATGTGTATAGCAAAAACTTAAAATCTTCTTTGAAAAAAACCCAAATAGCTAGAGTTTAGATATTAAGCATGAAACATGTTCTAGTAAGTGTCTACAAAGTTTGTTCAAATAAAAGCCCTGGGGTAAAAACTGGCCCCGCCCCAGGGGGTCATTGTTTTTAACTATATGTGTATAGTAAAAACTTTAAAAAATCTTCTTTTAAAAAGCCCAATGAGCTAGAGCTTAGATGTTTAGCATGAAACATCTTCTTATGGGTGTCTACCAAGTTTGTTCAAATAAAAGCCCTGGGGTCAAAATTGGCCCGGTCCCAGGGGGTCATTGATTTTCCCTATATGCATACAGTAAAAACTTAAAAAATCTTCTTTTAAAGAACTCAAAGAGCTAGAGCTAAGATATTTAGCATCAAACATGTTCTAATAGGTGTCTACCAAGTTTGTTCAAATAAAAGCCCTGGGGTCAAAATTTGCCCCGCCCCGGGGGTCATTGATTTTCCTTATATGTGTATAGCAAAAACTTAAAAAATCTTCTTTGAAAAAACCCAAATAGCTAGAGTTTAGATATTAAGCATGAAACATCTTCTAGTGAGTGTCTACAAAGTTTGTTCAATAAAAGCCCTTGGGTCAAAATTGGCCCCGCCCCGGGGGTCATTGATTTTCCTTATATGTGTATAGCAAAAACTTAAAATCTTCTTTGAAAAAACCCAAATAGCTAGAGTTTAGATATTAAGCATGAAACATCTTCTAGTAAGTGTCTACAAAGTTTGTTCAAATAAAAGCCCTGGGGTCAAAACTGGCCCCGCCCCAGGGGTGTCATTGTTTTTAACTATATGTGTATAGTAAAAACTTTAAAAAATCTTCTTTTAAAAAGCCCAATGAGCTAGAGCTTAGATGTTTAGCATGAAACATCTTCTTATGGGAGTGTTGGGGGGGGGAGGCTATATACAGGTGAGCGACCTCAGGGCCATCATGGCCCTCTTGTTGTAAGTTCTTGCCCTTTACTTAGTAAAAGATTTTTAGTTTTCAAACAATATTTGACATAGAGTCATAAGATTGACAGAACAGTGGCACGGTGGGGGCACCCATGTCCTATGGACACATTTCTAGTTTGTCTTTATAATTCAAGGAGGCCCTCAGTGCTGTATTCCTTTTCTTTAATATATTTCTGTAATATTTACACATTGATTTGTTTTTAACAATAGGAATCCATTTTATCATTTAAATTACAGAATGGCGGAAAGAGCTGATAGAACAGTATCACAAAACCCTGCTGCAGGTTCCTACAATACCTTTACAACCAAAAAGTAAAAAATGTAGCTTTAATGAGATTTATATTAGGCCCCAAATTATGAGGGAAATGAAAGAAGAAAAGGGAGAGAAAAAGGAAGTGGAGGTTAAAACAATGTCTGAAATGTTCACATATAATGGAGTTCCCCAAAAATCTGTGTATATTCTAGGAGATGCAGGGTCAGGAAAAACTAGTTTTTGTAAATACCTGGTCAACTGTTGGTGTTTGGCACATAGTGAGCAACAAGAAGCTAACAATGAAAATGAGGACCATGGGGGTGGAAATGAAAAACATGGAGGTGACAATGAAGAACATGAAGGTGATAATGAAGAACATGTAGGTGAAAATGAAGAACATGTTGGTGATAATGAAGAACATGGAGGTGACAATGAAGAACATGAAGGTGATAATGAAGAACATGTTGGTGATAATGAAGAACATGGAGGTGACAATGAAGAACATGTAGGTGATAATGAAGAACATGGAGGTGACAATGAAGAACATGTTGGTGATAATGAAGAACATGAAGGTGATAATGAAGAACATGTTGGTGATAATGAAGAACATGGAGGTGACAATGAAGAACATGTAGGTGATAATGAAGAACATGGAGGTGACAATGAAGAACATGGAGGTGAAAATGAAGAACATGTAGGTGATTATGAAGAACATGGAGGTGACAATGAAGAACATGGAGGTGAAAATGAAGAACACGTAGGTGATAATGAAGAACATGGAGGTGATAATGAAAATGAAGCTGACTATAAAAATGAGAAGCATTGGGGCAGAAATGAAAAACATGGAGGCGACAATGAAGAACATGGAGGTGAAAATGAAGAACATGAAGGTGATATTGAAGAACATGGGGTACATAATGTAAATGAAGGGGGCAATGAAAATGAAGCTGACAATAAAAATGAGCATGAGGGCCGAAATGAAAAACATGGACGTAATAATGAAGAACATGGAGATGATAATAAGAAACATGAAAATGAAAAAGAAAGTGAAGATAGCCGTGGGAAATATAGAAATGACGGTAAAAATGAAGGTGGCAATGACAAGCATGGAGGTGACAATGAAGAACATGAAAAACATGGAGGTGGCAATCAAAATGAAGGTGGTGATGAGAAACATAAAGAACATGGAAGTGACATTGTAAATGAAGAGGTTAACAAGGAACGTGGAGGAGATATTGAAAATGAAAAACACATGGGTGGCATTAAGAAACATGGAAGTGACCGTGATGACATTCAGGGTGAAAGTAATGACGTAGCAAACTCTGAATTATACAGTGATGACTCTGATGGTGACTTGACAGACTCTGAATCCGACAGTGATGACTATGAATATGACAATAAAAGTTATGAACTTAAATTCAATGGTGTAAAAGAGCTGAAAAGATTTGATTTTTTATTTTACATCCCTCTTAGACAGTATCAAAACATTAACACTATTGATGAAATGCTTCAACAACGTTATCAAATGAAAATGTTAAACACACTTCTTGAAGAAGAATCTTCTAGAGTTATCATTTTGCTTGATGGCTTAGATGAATGGTCATCTGAAAATGTCCCAAAACATAGCATCTTTAAGAAGTACACAATAGTAACTACTTCACGGCCATGGAAATTTCATACATTAAGATCAAGTGATGTGGAGATTGAACAGTCACTGAAACTGAATGGGTTTGATTTTAGATGTGAAAGAGAAATGGTATATAGGACAGTCTCACAATTAAATGTTAGAAGTCATGCTAATAAAGAAGCTAGAGATTGTAGGGAAAAGCTCGAAGAAGTGTCTCTGGAAAGTTTTAAACAGGTACCAATTATGCTGCAACAACTGATATGTCTATGGTTTGATGGTAAACTTGATAAAACCTCAAGATGTGCCATCTACACCGGTATGTTAGAATTATTCTTCACCTGGAATGACATGAAAAATACAGGAACAAGTACTCGACTCATGAAGGGTACCAAGAAAGTAATCCTCCCTCAATATTTAGCAGATAAAACCAAATTAAGTTTAAACAGACATTTCATTTATGAAATGTCAGTGTTGGCTTATGAGACACTATTTAATTGTCCTAAGAATAAGTCCTTGTCATTTGACATTTGTATGTTTGACGAACTAGAAATATCAGATGAAGTAAGAGAAAATTGCTTGAAACTTGGATTAATTACAGAAGATGAATGTTCAAGCTTGTCTGTATCAGAACCACCAAGCTCATTGTTCTCCTTTATTCACAAATCAATGCAAGAATTTCTGGCTGCAGTGTATATTGGTATCAATTTCAATACAAAAATTGATTCATCAGGTAGTACAGGAAATGTTGAATTAGCCAAAAAGTTTATTAATGAGGTGTTTCAGAAATCTTCAACAGTAGATGGCATATTAGAGCAGTCGAATGTTGTCATTATGCTATGTGGTCTAGAACCTAAATTAGCAACACATGTTTCTAAATACATATATGAAACTGTGTCAGAAGACTCTCATGTTCAGGAATACAGGAGAACAATAAGAGATAACATTGATAGTTATCATCGTTCTATTACTGATATTCAAAAGCTTTTGTTTGAGGTAATAGCAGAATCAAATGCAGCATGTAGTCAAGGAAGTAATTCTGTGTTTTATATAGGAGATTTGACCATTGATATATTCATTCAGTATTGTGATATGATTTGTTTAAGTATTGATCAGGATCAAATTGTTCCTGACTCTGTTCTGTCTATTAATGTGAATTACTTGAACACAAAAAATGTTAAATTTACAAAATATTTACCAATTTTTTATCATCTGGAAAAAATTGCAATAACATTAGAAAGTTTATCAAGTACACAAAGTGATGGTACACAGAGTAATGAACAGATGATTGATGAGATTAACAATTGTGTTTCTGAGACAATAAAAGTAAATACTTTAACATTAAAATCTCTGTCTCTTGATAATGTCATTGACACTGACATATATTACCCAGTGTGTAAAACAGTTGTTAGCAACCTACCTAGTATGGTCAATCTTGTAGCAATAAGAATGAGTTGTATAACAATGAGTCATGATGATACTACTACATTCTGTAATTTTCTTGAGGGAACCAGTCATCTTGAACAAATACATCTTAGCTATGTTGATTGTGAGTGTCATAACCAGCATGATGTTAATTTATCAAAACATCAACAACTTCATTACCTTGATTTGAATTATACTGTTAGAGTGATAGATGTTGATACTACAAACCTTGAAATATTTAGATTTAGTGAGTTGAAAGATAGTAATTATGAGAAAATATTTGATATTATTAAAAAATCTTACAAATTAAAAGAACTTGTTTTGTATGGAGATATGTTCAGTAAATCTCAATTATTTCATGCCAACATAACAGAGAGACTAGTCAGAGTATTACCATTGTTACACAATCTCAGTAAGCTTGAGTTAGGGTATTGTAGGTTTACTGACAATATAATACAGTTACCTTTAGAGATGAAGAGTTTAAAGGACATTAAGCTTGTTCTGTGTAATAATGAGTTTGACAACATGGCAGAAGTTTGTTGATAGTCTTCCTAGTATTCCCCATACTGTAGATGTGAGTGTAAAGTTCTGTTATATAACAGGAGATGGTGAGGAGTGTAATGATGGTATGTTAACATTGACATCACAAGGACTTAAAGGAGGGAAGGGAAATGATGCTATACAGTATGTAAAAGATCAGAATCAGTTATTTCATGTTAAACGTGATGATGGAATATTCTTTAATTTTTCAACAAGAAGGTGAGATACATGTAATTTACATGTTAAGCATGATGATTACTTTTGGTTTGAATTTTCAACAAAAAAGTGATAAAGTATACATGTAGTTAACTTAGTGTTTAAACTTAATTAGTCCATGCTAAAAGTGATGATAAATGTGGTGGTTTTTTTTTCATTTTCTACAAAAAATGGTTTGAATTTTTAACAGTGATATAGGATACTTGCAGTTAACATAGTGTTTTAACTGAATTATTTTATGTTAAAAGGACATGAATTTGTTTCTTTATTTTCATAAAAAAATGATACTAATGACAAGTTAAATATTTACATATTGTTGTAAAGTTAAAGAATGAATATAATGCATTATGATAGAATATAAATCATGCAAAATATTAAGTTGTTTAATATTGATTTCTGGTCATTTTAACAAAATGCATTTATAATATTGAAATTGAAGAAAATAACATTCAAATTGTGTTTATGAATAAATAAATGAAAAGAAATGCAGTGAAATATTATAGATATATTGATCTTAGTAAGGGTAAAGGTTATTTTTTTTTAAAGATCAGGTATAGTTTGTGAAAAAAAACTGATTTGAAAAAAGTAATGTTCTAATTATAAATACAAAATAGATATGTAAATAAGTGTATAAATAATTAATAAGTAAATTTAATAGAAATATCATAAAACAAATGTTTAATGTACAAGGTCAGAAAAAGAAAAAGATTAATGTAACATGCAAATACAAGTTATATGATATATAAGACAAGGGGATAGTATATATAAATACCAGTTTTGGAATATATAGGACAGGAAAATGGTATAAAAATACAAGTTATATGAAATATAGGAAAAGGGAATGGTATAAAAAAATACCAGTTATTTGATATATTGGACTAGGGATTGGTATATAAATGAATACTGGTTATATGATATAAAGGACAAGAGAATGGTATAATATATAAATACCAATAATATAACAAGGGAGTGGTATATATGAGTATCAGTTATATGATATACAGGACATTTGAATGGTATATATGAATACCAGTTTTATGAAATATAAGATAGGGGAATAGTTTATATAAATTACAGTGATTTTGTGCATACCAGTTAATATATGATATATTTGACAAGGGAATGGTATATGTTAATACCAGGTATATGGATGCAAAAGTGAATGTTCTGTAAAAATACTAGTTATATGAATGTAGAAGTGAATATTTTGTAAAAATACTAGAAATATGAATGTAAAAGTGAATGTTCTGTAAAAATACTAGTTATATGAATGTAGAAGTTAATATTCTGTAAAAATACTAGTTATATGAATGTAAAAGTGAATGTTCTGTAAAAATACCATTTATATGATATATATGACAAGGATATGGTATATATAAATACCAGTGATATGATATACAGGACAGGGGAACAGTATATTTTATTACCATTGATATGATATATACTAATTTTGATTATATGACATATATAATAAGTAAATGGTATATATATTTTTTCAATAAGATGAGAAATGTTTACTTGTTTTATTTTAGTGATTCCTTTATGATTTGTTTTACATTGTAAATATGGAAAAAAATATATTTTCTAATAATAATGCAAAACTATTGATGTGTACAAGTTTATTCAGTTAGTTAGTATAACTCAGATTAGTGAAAGGGACTCCACTGAGATTTTTTTGACAAGATATGATGGGAATTCTATTTTCAAGGTTTCATACTATTTGATAAAAATCTATTTCAATAACTTTTGTGCAAAATTTCAGATCATTTGCTCACATTGCTTATCTAAAATACTAGTAATCATTTAAGCTGGACTACTTAAAGAATAGGGAGAGCTTTAATTTAGTAACACAAGACTTAGTGTATAATTGGCATCACACTGGTTGAATTTCTGCATGCAAGTTAGTATCTAAAATTACTGAAGTGAAGGAAATGGGTTGAGATGCTTGTTTTATTCGGTCATCTAACATGATGAACACAACTCATGTAACTCTGATTTGCCTCATTGCATATTTATGCGCCCTTTTCGACCTTGAAATTCATGGATAAGTTTTTGCGTGTATGCTGGTATCTTCATAACTACAGATTGGAACTTCAGGCACATATTTGAGTGCATAATAGGTCACTGTCCAAGGAACATTTCTAAGACATGGATTTTGACAGAATTATTGCCCTTTATTCTTCATAAGATGATAGATCTTATTTAAAAGAAATGCAGTGCTTAAGAACTAGTACCCTGTTCTTCTTATCTTTTGAGTTATTGCCCTTTGTTAATTCACATATTCACATAGATCATTTCTCCTAAACTATAAAAGCTATTGACTTAAAACTTCATAGGTTTATAGATATCATTGAGAAGAAGTGCATTGCACAAGAACCGGTACTCTGTACTCAAAGGTTTTTGAGTTATTGCCCTTTGTTAATTTTCATACTTAATAGGCTTGTCCAGAGCATAACTTGGTCTTTTTAAGTTTGATTGACACCAAATTTAGTATGTAAGACCTTTTCCACTGACCTGCAGTGCATTGCCTAG
>NW_026862758.1:0-71480 GCF_026571515.1 Ruditapes philippinarum | reverse complement strand
TAAAAATTTTTACTCAACTTTTATTTTTTTAAAATTATTAGCAACGGTTCATGTAAAATCTTTACATTTTCTTAATTTAAAGCTACTTTAGCATGCGATTTTCCTCGATTCGAAGCAATCATGTGTCACTATTGACAATAACATCTTTCAGTGATTTTAAAAAGTCTATAATTTGATATTTATTTCAGGGATAAAGAACGTTTAATGTTTATTTTGTAAGGAAATCCGATTACATGCCAATCATATGAATATGGGTTAAGAAATAGCGAATGTGAAACAATAATTACAGCATTTACTTGCAGAGAAAACTAGACAATTGTTGCTGATAAACTAGAATAATATTTTCCTCTTTCTGTTGTTACAATAGAAGATGCAATCGATTTCTGTTTTATGTTTGATGCGTATGTATCAGAATGGTTTCTATGATTACTGTATTTTTATTTATAATGAAGCCCAGTAAGTGTTTTGCCGTTGTGCCCTCATTTGTGTTAGTTTTGGGCCCTGTTGGGCTCCTTGCCCGTTGTACTGCCTTGCTGGATTGTGTTTGGAGATGCGTACATTGAATACTGCCCTTCTTTGTTTATCTTTGATTTCATATTGCATTTGTTGTAGAACAACTGTGTTAGTAGTAATATCTTCCAGGTTAACGGCCATACTAAATACATCTTATCATCTAACGGAAATGCCCCCTTTTACGTAGCTTCCTTTACAATAGATACTGACCATTTAATGTAATGCAATGAAAACATGTGTCTGTCTAACATGGAAACAAAGTAGTCACCATTCATAGGAATATTGCAAATTTCTGTGAATAAAATCTTTGAATGGGTGACAAGGTCCAATGAATGGATTAAAGTAACTGTTATAATTTGACATTTAACTACTGTGATAAATGATATAATCTACATATAAGTGATAATTATCACAAATGCCATACCAATTAATTGTTGTCTAGATTGTGTAATACTATAAGTTTCTGAGAATATTTTGATATAGATTTGAATGTTAGATACTAATTAAAATACTTAACAACGCATTTAGATTTAGTATTCCGTACAACTGACAATATTCATTCAACACAGGTAGAAGTGATAAATCTTGTAAATGTTGTAGCTTCGTTGAATTAGATTATTATTATGATACAGGCTTTAATTTCAAAGTAAAAGGATAAAAGGATTACATGCAACGCCGTTTGCAGAAAAGAGGTCCCCTACAAATCATTAAATGGAGTATAGATGTTTTCAAACTATCACTGCGCTTTCCGCCTGATAAACATTTGCTTCTAATAGAGGATGGTTATCGTACCAGTACATTATTGTGTGGTCAATCTAATTCTACTAAATATCACAATTGAAAATATCCATAAATAGTCTTGTTTCTATTATGGATATTCTGAGTAAAGGTCGAACCACATGATAGGCTAGCATTGTCTGTCTATCAATCTGTTTTAACATTTTTATAAACTGAAACGGTTTGTGACTATTACATCAATTAATAACATCTTAATACAAATTAAGTAAATTGCCTCTCTTTCCAAGATTCTAAATTTGCCTCTTTTTCCGGGATTCTAAATTTGCCTATTTTCGGAATTCTAATTCTGCCTTCTTTTGTAGTGCGGATGTCCCGATCTTTTTGTAAATATTTAAAATATTAAATAATCCGTGATACAATGTTATTATCTTTTCATTAGCGTGGATCACATAAATAAGATTTAATTAAAGTTATGATAATTACCAAACTGATATTTGCACAAAACATTGTGATTAAAATAAAAAAATTTAAAAAGGATCTGTGTTTTGATTAAATGTGTTTAGAACTTCTGCCTTTGAAGGGTTGTATAAGCGCCTGGGTGTATTGAAATGTTTTGTAGTAAATTTTACAATATGTACACTACGAGTATACTGTCTCAATGTTGAATTTAAAAATGTTTTATTAAAGAAAATAATTGATCTGGAAACACGTGTCTCTGTTGTTAAACAGGGACATTTTACAAAATTACCTTTTTTGATGTGTCCTTATTTTTCCTTCGATTTAAAAGCGTACAAAACGCAACTGTTTGTTCCAACCATCTAAATATATAGCTTTATTTCGATCAATGTATTGTCTATTGTTGATTGTCTTAGACTATGATTTATTGCTATCACATATACTCACAGGAAGCATTCTCTTTCAGCAGAATGGTTCCCTGACTGCTATATTGTAATTGATTTACATCAAGTAGTAAGTAAATAGCGAAGCACGTTCCGCACAAATAAGCGTTCATTTGATAGGAGAATTCAGGTTTCCTTCTGATTCCTGTTTGTTTCAATCAATTATTTGATTTTCAGGGGAATAATTGATTAATGATATTTATATGAATATTAAATGGAAAACAACGTTGTATGTGTTATAAAATGAGAAGATATCTATTCCAATTTTGTAACTGAAATACACGTTTCTTTAATTCGGACGCGACGTGGCAATATATGTTTACTTATGTTCTTTTTTCATTTAAGGTTTTATGAAAGATATCCCAATTAGTAAATTATTGCAATCAATAACAATGGAAAGTTTGTGAGATGAAAAGATGCTTTTTTCTATAAAATGACGGAAACTTTTCCACCAAAACATGTGGTAAACCCAAATATACTTACTAGTTTAGAACAAAAGAAGTATTTCGATAAGTAAATAATTGTACAAAATATGTATCAGTTATCACGATAAAAAAAGTTCCTTTCATCTCTCATTTCAAATTAGCAGATCTCTTAGCTTCAGCATTCAATAATAGGAGATTTGTTTCAAGCATAATGAACGTTCATTGACGTTTGTCACTTGTTAGGAAATCCGATTCTATGCCAATCTTATTAAAATGGATTAAGGAAAGAGCGAATACGAGGAAAATACTGCATTTACAGCTTCGGGAGGAAAAATGACATTGTGAATAAGAAAAAGACACAATCAAATGTTAATATTTGTTTCCTTGTACTTTGCATTTTCTTCAAAATACCAGTGACGCCGGAGAGAGATTGTTGCTTATTGCAAACATTATAAGCAACTGTTTAGATGCCATTACAGTCGTAATTCAAATGGAAATAGCTACAATGAACCCTTAGTACTTTTTCGGATATGCAAACACGTTTTTCTATACAACTTACAAATAGTATTTCTTTTCTCTCATATATTACTTTTTTTAGGTTAATGTATTTACAAAGAATTTAATCGATAGGGCGTGAACAATTATGTATTCTTTCAATAATATGAGTCGCATGAAGGTAAATGGTTCATTTATTGTTTCTAAAAATGAACAATATATACAGATCGCAAACCAAGGCGATAGAATGTAATTATATCAAACTCTGATATTGAATTTGCATTTTCATGACGGTAACGGAAATTTAAACAGTAAAATGATGATGTTATTAGGAAAACAATGAATGAATATACAGTGCTAAACGATACATTACAAACTTATTCCCTGCGGGCCGGAGCCCGCAGGGTATTGGTACGCGTTTAATTTTTGATGCATGGAGGAGCGCGTGACCTGTTTTCGGTACATGGAGGAGCATGTGATCTATAAACCGTACATGATTGGTTAATTGACCTTTTCGAAAACCTAGCTAAATACCGTTTGCCGGTACGTTACGGATTTACCTCTGGGGAATTAGTCCGAATAACACCTAATTAAGAACATAAAACTATTACGTGATATTTCTAATTTTCTATAATTATTTTACCGTTTAAGGTAGAAAAACTTGCATGATGTGTTTGAAAATAATTATTATCAATATTTCTTTAATATCTATCTCAAATTTTACAAACAATAAATTGTTTAAAGTGAAAATCTACAAAATAAAAACATTCGTAGTGGCATCTGCCATAATAAATAGAGATATTTTCTGCGTAAACTTATGTGTTAACTTTATTTTTTGCACGGAATTATTCATACAATGGTATTTAATCATTTTCTTAAAACGAAATAATTGTTTTATATTCGACCTTCTCTCCGGTCTCCGGTCTTCAACGGTCACCAGTCTCCATATACCTTCCTCTATTGATCGATTATTGTAAACTATATTTCTGATACAAACGTTTATTTATTTTTCCCCAAACAATGTTGAAAATAGTTAAATAAAATATCTTTATATCATTAAAAATGTTTCCCGCAGGAAACCATTTTACTTGTTCAGGTCTTTCTTGTCTGCATTAATTGTTTGCTGTAGTTCAAAGATTTAGCTTGCGTGTTCATGTCCGCCGTTATTCAAATTCGATTTGTCACTAAAAATCGAAAAGGCGCTGCTTATGAATATTTGTTAGACAATTTCAAAATCAACATTTATCTGCCCTTTTCTAGCTTGTTCTTCTTTTAGGACTATTCATATATAAAGTAATAAATAGTAATAGGTTTCCCGCACCAAAATCATGCAATATGAATAAATTGATAAATTAATAATTAATACCACAGGCAATAAGTAAATAGCAATTTTCAATACAATGGATCTCATATTTTCTTCTTAAGTATAAACAATTTTTATTTTAAAATTTTATTTTGACAGTTTTTTTTTAATATTTTGTGAAAATAAATGATAATAGACAGTGCAAATATCTCAAACACATAACACTAAAAGAAAGCTGGTTTAACGTCCATTCTTAATCCATCAAAGGAATGGCCCCTTTTTGGAAGCTTTCGCGTAGATGCTGGTGAAGTTCTTTCTAGAGACTTTACCCGCACTGGATGTGGTCTGTTGTCAGATCTAACACTTTCTACAGCTTTATGCACTGGCTTTTTAATCTCATCGGTTTTAAAGCTACCATTCTTAATCCCTTTTGACAATTCAGAGTGATCAGTTTTTGAATCATCATTTTCATTTTCACAAAAATTTGTTTCAAATGAGAGGTCTAAGTTTTCTTTCTCCTCATCTGGCCAAGGGCTACTTCTACCACGTGGAGTAAATTCTTGTTGACCAGATGAGTCACTCATATTTCCTTTTTCTAATCCTGATGTAAACCCTGAATCACCGAACTCTGCTTCTGCATCCGTTGTTATTATAGTCGGTGCTTTATACATAACACCAGTTGGTTTACTTACATTAAAATTTACTTGAATTTTAGATCGCCCTGGACTGTTTGTTAACTGAGTATCACTTAGACTCGTACTACTTGACGTCCTAGAGTTTGAATTACGAGAGACAACTGCTTGGGTCCTGAATTCCTCGTCACCATTTGATATGTTGTCAAGAAATGGATTAGAACCTGAACTTGTAAGGTCCTCTGGTTCCTCCTTAATTGACTCAAAACAAAGACCTACACCTCCATATACGTTAGCTCCAGGATTGATATGTTGTTCAAGTGCCTCTTCAAATCCCCTGTCTGTGTCCTCATCAAAAATTGATGAAACCGGGGTCGATAACTCGCTATGTGGTGACGCTGCATATCTAGAATCAAATGTATATCCAAATCGTAGCTCAGAACTGTCATGTGATTCTTTTAATGTATCTGTATCAGAATCTTGGACAAGGGGTTCTCGAATTTCCGAATTTTCTTCAGTCTGGAAATCTAATTCATCCATCCATGGCCGTCTTCTAGTTTCTTCCTGATATGGGCTAACAGTTACACTGCTATTACTGCCGGAGCTTGCGTTTTCGTCATCTATACTATTAGTTTGTTTCTGAACAACATTTTCTTCACTTTTTTCAGTTTTGACAGAAATGCTATCAACACCTGTAACAGAAAAGCCTGTAGAATCTCCTAAGCTTATCCTCGTGTCTCTATCACTATCGCCAAATTCATCATTTAAACGATAATCAAACATTGGACTCACATTGAACATTGTGAATTTAGGATTTTTATTAACAGTTGATAAGTTAATGTTTTGAGGATTAGGTTTATCTAAAGGTAAATGAGGATTTTCCATTCTAGGTAAAGGTTTTTCGAACCAATATCCTTGTCCAGAATCACTTCTTTTTAAAGATGTGGTGAAAGAAGTGCTATCAAACTGTAAATCTCTTCTTTTTGCAAATGGATTAGTCCTGACATTGATTTCATTTTCTTTTTGAGAAACATTTGTTCTCACGTCATTTGAATTAGAACTTGGTTTAAAACTAGAAAATTGCAAAGTTTGTATACCGTATCTTGTAGATTTAACTTTACTTCCATATGGCACAGCACTGTCAACAGAGGTGTACCCGTCGCTTATATCGTCTAACGGAATAGCGTTATCATTAAATTCGATCTCATTTTCATCTCTTAGATACATTTGACATAAATCATCAAATGTACTGTAAACTCCTTTACCTACATGCTTGTTTCCTACAGATTGTTCTTCTGTATTTTTAAATGTGCTTAAGGTATTGCCACTAGGTTCATTGTTATAAACATAGGCAGCTCTCGCTTTCACTATTTGAATATCAGTTATTGATTCATCGTCCAGTACTTCGTCAATATCATCATTAGTATATGTTTCACCTGCTTCACTTTCGGTTGAGGGAACCTGATTAAATTTATGTCTTGGTAAACTTTCTGTTAAATAATCTGGATGGTAATCACTAGACATATAAAAATGGAGAGAATTCCCACTGATATTTGCCGGAACGCTTCTTGCGACCGTTTTAACAGATTCTTCTTCAACTGTGGGAGATTTTTCAAAACCTTGATTAACAAATATTGGCGGCAGGTTCTTTTTACGGATAAGTTCATTAATATCTTTGTTTGACTTTCCAGAGGAGGTGCGTGCTACATCGTGACGATGTACAAATGCAGTTTGTTTTGATAATGTTGCATTGCTATTTGCTTGAGCAGGCGTTAGTCTCATATTAGCCTCATTTCTTAAAGCGTCATGCTTCTTCTGTAGTACTTCTAAGTTTTGTATATCTACTGGTCGTTCATCATAAATTGATGGTGGACGTTCTACGTGCACTTCTCCTCGTATGACACCATTTACACGAGCCTCCTGTGGATTTGGGGAATTACCTCTACTTCCTTCATTGAAGAGGGTTTGAATACGTGTCTGTCCGTTTACATGAACATGGTCTCTATGTAATGTCTCTGACTTGTTGGATCGCATTGTCCCTGTGGCACTGGCCCCTCCAGCACGGCCAATACTTGATGGTCGTGACGGAACCACGGATACACGGTCTCTTTCCCGTTGGGTGTAAGATTGTAATGTACAAGAATAAGGCTCTGAAATAATAATGTTTTATATTAATATATTAACACAGAACATGCATCTACAAAAGAAAAATTAGTAATAAGATAATGTCATATGAAACAGTAAAAACTTATATAACAAATATAACATCACGTGTATTCTTGCCTCACAACAGTCATTTACGTTATGAATATATAAATAAATTGTTTAACTTGTCTTATTCCAACAAGGCTGTCGGATTTAAAGTTACTAGGTATACAGTATATATTTGTATAATAGTCAAATAGTTTCTCACTGTGAGCATTATGTATTGTTATATATTTTTAGGAACGATTAATATTAAAAAAATTTAGATTTATTTGCAAGAAGTTCACATTTAGTCATATCTACGAGCATTATCAGTATATATATTATGTCTCACCATCTTCTTCCTTGTCTTTGTTCTTCAGCACGTGCACCTGCCACTGGTACGTCAGCGCGTGCCTGTATCGTCTGCTCAGTAGCCAAAGGGTGTGAGGTAGTAGCAATGCTTCAAAACCAATCATATATAGCGAGATTACCTCTAGTGTGCCACGATCAATCTTCGTAAATGTCTGAACACCTTGCATTAACTGAAAAAGTAAAAAAAGTGTCCATATATATTAAGGTATGAGAAATATTGTAAAGACAAAAATACATATTTAATTTAGTATAAAATTATTTTAAAAAGTAACACGGTTTATCTTTTAATTGTTAGGTTTAAAGTTAGATTGTACCAGGCATGCCTTAACCTGTCAAACTATGCTGTCTGGCCGATGATTTAATGAATTCAGGTGCCTGCCAAATGAATTTCAAAATAAACTGTACCGTATTTTAGGGACTTGCAAGCTTAAATATCACAGTTCACTGACAGTAAGCAATTTGAAGATGTAACAAGTATTTTTCCTATAAGCTTAGCTCAAAAAAAATTTCATTGGTTTTTTTGTTTCTGCAGAAACGTATTGATGATATCATTGAGCGACTTGGCTCAAAGTCTGACGAATAGTGTAGCTGATTACTAATTCTACACCGATGTTTAAAGTGAGCACGTTGAACTTGTCAAATATTTGAAAAATTTTCTCTTGATTATTTGTTTTTGTATGTATTATTGTTGCGTTAACTGAATAATACATTTGCAAAATAAAAAAAGTGTATTTCAGTGAATGTTATACGAGAGGAAATTCTTTTTGTGTTATAACAAATTATGAATTTTAAGAAAACTTAGATTAAAAATAAAATCGAACAATAGGCAGTATAAATAGTTTTGTTAGATATAGAATTAACTTATTTAATTATTTTTCTTCCCTTTTATAAAGTTCAAACTAAAGAAATATGGATGGCTGTTTGTGTAATAGATAAAAATGACAATTTATTTTATGTTTTGTTTAATCTGACGGATATTAAATGAAATATCTAGTATGTAGTACTTTTGTCAAAAACATGGCCGTTCATCATATAACATTTTATAGTATGTAGTTATTATTTTCTTGCCTATTTATTCTAATCAACTTTAATTATGATAGTTTATTCCATAAAGTTTAGACCAGATATAAATAGTGTAACCGGTATGTGATTATGGACCTAATAAAATAGAGATAGAAAAACAAAACGGAAAAATTGAAAGTGTAGCAGGCTCGGTTTGATTGAGTAGAAATTAAGCTTACATTCCATCAGTATAAAACGTCGTAACTTTTTATATTTCATGCCAATAACATATTTATATATTTCATTCAAGTTATATACCTAAACTAAGCAGTAAGCATTGGTATAACCTCTAGTTCTGTTATAAGGATGGTCACAATACAAAACTAAGTATGAGAGTAAATGTAAGTATCCACGACGAGATTCTCTGTTACATTTGTCTAAAACCTAAACAATGCTCAAATGTAATGTTTCACTTTGAATTATAACAGATTTATCATTAATTCCAAGTTGTTTTGCAAAAGAAATGAATAATGGACCGCCGACGCCAAATGTCGGTCGAGTAACGATTTTGTATACTACGAGTATTCCAGTATCCAGCATGTTAAATGTTATAGACGACAAAATAAACCGTAAGTCACATATGTGCCCATATTAAATGTACCATTGACAATCCATAATCCATTATTATTATGCCTTAAAGGTAAATGGCTCCAAATGAGCCAAATATTTCAAGAAAATCATATTTTAGAAAAATGTACAGAACTTTTAGAAATAGTAAATAATTCAAGATAAAAGTAATAATACCAATGTTATGTGCAATATATATGATCGATTTGGCAGTATTTTTCATCATATTTCTTCTGCGTTACTAGCGCAGTAAGGGCTATTTTTGCATATTTTGACCTCCTTTTGATAATTTACATTGGTTGTTAACTTGTTAGTGCTGTTTCCATTGTGTAAATAATTGTCTTTGTTACCTTAACAATATTTTACTTTTAAATACAAATTTTAATTTTTTGTTAACATAAGCAGGAATCATGTGCCTTTAACCCATACCCTGCGAATAGCGAAAGTGATGAGCCTTTGCCACCAGTATAGAGCCAGAACAACCCGTCTTGTGGAGTCTAAACATGCCATAACTGTTGGTTAATCAATTTACAATTTTTATATTGATACTTTCAATACTGATAATCTAAATAAAACATTGACCAGTGTTTTAAGAAATTCAGATACTGGATGGTTCAAGAAACTGATTCGAGAGTTTGTCTGTAAGTTTATAGCTCTATCTACAATCTAACTAAAATAATTTCTTTATAAACTAAGAAATCCAGGAGGTTTAGGGTTAATAGATAAAAAAATGGCATATACATCGACACTAAAACAGTAATTGTATAAGTGACCGTAATAGTAAATGTTTCAATTTGGTGAGATAATATCTGTCATTCTGACATTTCTTCCAAGATAACTGTTAAGTGAATTTTTCATTTTATGATATACTTTTGTGGTTGTTTTGGACGTTATATGACCTCAATCATTAGACAGCCTCTTTGATTCTGGTCTTTAGTGTTGTTGAGCATATTTGACCGGTATGTCTGTTATTGTTGACTAGTACTCGTATGTCTGTTCTTATTTGACATTTTATACTACCAGGTTATTTGTTTGATTACAAGTTGAATTAAGAAAATCCGATGAATGTCAATAATCATAAAACATGCAGCATATACATGTGTTCCTTTGTTTATTCAATACATAGGTTTTTTTCATTTCTTTTCAAGAAAGCATCTCTTTTTTATACAAAGTCCTTACATCACATACTTTCAATACCCTGGACAGATGAGAACCATACTGATTTTATTGGACTCGTACACAGATGCAAAATCTATGTTGGGATCTGCTAGCGCCTCGTCCAATATATGTTATGTTACTCGTTCAATAGAATTCAGTATTGGACTCAACAATGTGTTTAACATTACTCTGTTAAATAATGGAGCAATTACATAAATTATGGCATAATACACATTAAACAAGTTAAACGTTTTGCGGTTTTGTTTGTTTGTTTGATTTTTGTTGTTGTTGTTTTTTTTTTTTTTTTTTTTTTTTTTTTTTTTTTTTTTTTTTTTTTTTTGTTTATTAACCATTTATATATTCTCTTTCGGTAATTTTGTAATCAACTCGTTTCTCCTCTGCAATTTTAAGATCAATACATTATTTTGTTCGAACCGAATTTGCAGACACAGAGATGCTATTGTATTCTGGTGATTTAATCGGTGAATTTCCTATTGTCATGGTTTCATACAGCGTTACATGAACATGATTTAAACATTGTTTGCGCATTTCTTTACTCTAATTTCCACGGAATAATTCACAAACCGTTTCGGGTGAATATTAAATGGAACAGTTGATTAAAGACATGTTTGCATTTCTTGGAATTCGGACATGCATTTCTATACAATTTAAATATTCCATCAACATCAATAACATTTCTTAAAGTGAACTGGTCTATAATGGAAGGTGTGTAATACAATGAATAATTATGTTGATAGTACTAAGTAGCAGACATAACAACAAACCACAATGGAAGTTGTTGGCAAGTGTGAGACACATGATACGATATAACATTTGAGCCGTACCATGACAAAACCAACATAATGGGTTTGCGACCAGCATGGATCCAGACCAGCCTGCGCATCCGCGCAGTCTGATCAGGATCCATGCTGTTCGCTAACTAACCCTATTACAAGTAGAGAAACTGATAGCGAACAGCATGGATCCTGATCAGATCTGGATCAATGCTGGTCGCAAACGCACTATGTTGGTTTTGTCGTGACGCGGCTCATATATTTTTAAAGCAGATAGTAAAGTGTTCTAGAACAATATATCATAATTCATCAGATAAACAGTATAATCTAAATCACTTAAAACTTTATCAATTTTTTTTGTCAAGCACCATTTCATATAACAAAATCCGAATAAAACATTTCTATTCTTTTCAACAATATTTGAAATACTAGTGGAAAATGTGCCCACTGAAGACCTGTCCACTTTTATTAATAGAAACTTAACAGAACTAAACACTAACATACGGTAAGATATTTATTATGGAAGTTACTTTTAATATAGTCAAGTAAGCTTACTTGCAAAGGTGTTGCTATCTATTTTATCTCCGAAAATGTACAGTAATGGATACGAAAAAGCGATAATTCCAATAAATTAATTTTGGTAAATATGTTACACGACTCTTCCCTATTACTTGTATTCGCTAGCTCTTTAACAGATCAAATATCAATCAATTACATAGTTCATTACTAATTAGTTCCCCTAATAACTAATTTTATAGAATACACTTTATTTGATATAGAGACCAATCATATTTCAATCCGTTTGAATATTTCCATCTATTTATTGCACGTCATTAAGCTGCCAATAAGCATTTTTTGGGAGCTTAAGGTTTATGGTTGCAAATTATTTTTTCAGAGGGGGTATTAGTTTTCTTACGTTGATATCTGAGTTCAATCTCATAGATTTACAAGAAAAAAAAATCACTGGATATAATGTTAAGAATCGTTATACAAAAGACGCAAATGATAGATCGCCTTTCAAAAGATGTGAACAGATCAGGGTTAAACAAAATCAAATACTTTAAAGGTATTCTTTGCTTCAAGACAAAAAGTACTGCGATTTCTGATCAATTTGCATTTTTTTTTATATTTGTGAGTTTTTGTTTTTGTTTTTGTTGTGTTTTTTTTCTACTACCTTTACTTGGATCATAAAGTTAGGCATGGTATTAGTGAGCAGTCCTTAACAATCATTTAAGTAAAACCATGCTCTATTCACAGATTTGATACAGTAGATTAACATTCAATAATGGATTTATTTCCAGCATATGGAACGTTCGGTGACATTCATCACTTATAAGGAAATCCGATTCGACGCCAATCACTTTTGTATGGATTCAGAGCGGCGAATGCAGCACAATAATAACTGAATTTGCTTCAGGGGAAAATAGAGACAGGTTGCTAATAAAATAGAATAAATGTCACTCTGTGTGTACAATTTAAGATACGATCAACTAGTCTCAGTTTGTATAGATGCGGTTAGACAGACTGCTGGTATTACTTGGCACTTTCTGGAAGGCTTTTTGCACATGATTAGCAGCATTAGCGACTTGATTGTTAGGTGTATTTTCATTAGTCAATACATGTGAAGTACTATGACTTTTTAACTGACAAGCATTCTTTCTGTTAAAATTTCAACATTGAATACATTGTTTTAATGTGCGCGTGTATATATAACTGGTATTTCACACACAAAAAAAACTGTTTGATTTTATAAAGTACATTTATTCTTCCTAATGCTCATACAGTTGTTATTAGAAATATTCATAGAGCCATCATGATGATTTTTTGTTCAATTAACTCAAAATCCATTGTTTTGATGTATTGTTGTTGTTTTTTGCTGTTTTCTTTTGTTTGTTTGTGGATTTTTGTAGTTTCTTGTTTGTTTGTTTGTTTTTGTTTGTTTGGTTGTGTTTTGTTGTTGTTTTTTGTTGTTTTTTTTTTTTTTTTTTTTTTTTTTTTTTTTTGGGGGGGGGGTGTTGTTGTTTGTTTGCTTGTTTTTTTGTTTTTGTTTTTGTTTTTGTTTTGGGGGGAGGGGGTGTGATTTTTTACTTTTGTTTGTTTGCTTGTTCCTTTGTTTGTTTTGTTTTTGTTGGGTTTTAGGGGTATTTTTGGGGGGTTGGGGTTTTTTGGGGGTTTTTGGAGTGGGTGCTGTTGCTTTTGCAATGGTTGTTGTTGTTGTTTTAACGATATCTTTAGCTTTAGAAATCATTACGCATCTGATTTTTACTGATAGCGCGTACTAATTAAGATGGTATTATATGCCTTGGTTTAATAAAAACTGAAACTGAAACTGTAAATAACGATATAAACGTTATATTATATCACAATTTGATAATTTCACGGTTGGATTATAGAAACTATATTTCCACCTTAGCCGAAGTTTTTTTCCGACAGCAGATGAACTGCATATCTTATAATTTCATCGAACTTTCAGAAAAAATGACATCCATCGTTAAATGTACATGATTAATGCAAACACATGAGCGTAATAAAATTTCAAAAAACTTCACAGAATTATTTTTATGTCTTAATCGCGGAGAACGCATAACGATGCGCTGCAGAATTACAGAATTAGTAATTTTAAGCGCATGAAAACCAATACAATAGCATGAAATAAATAGAACATTAATTTTGTTTGATGTACATGCATCAATTTATATTTCACCGGTGTATACCAGCTGTTGTATCTCCTCTCAAGTCACGCAAAATATGAAAATAAAACATCATACTGGTATCTCCTCCGGAAATATATTTCGATCATTTACTGAAACAAAACGAATAGTCTTTTGTTTTTTGTTTTGTTGTTTTTGTCTTTTAATTTGTTTGTTTGTTGTTGTTTTTTCTTCTTTTGTTTGTTTGTTTTTTGTTGTTGATTTTTTGTGGAGTAGTTGTTTGGTTTTATTTTGTTGTTGCTGTTGGGGTTGTTGTTGTTTTTTGGTTTTTTTTTTTTATTTGTTTTTTTTTTTTTTTGTTGTGTTTTTTTTTTTTTGGGGGGGGGGGGGGTTTGTTGTTGTTTTTATTATTTTTTCGGGGGAGGAATGGTGTTGATTTTGTTAACGTATCGTAGATTTTCTTTGCAGTCATATATGGTCTGGAACCCAAAAAGTTAACTACAATTCAAATTTGCACTGTATCAAGTAGAATAAATGCATTTTTTAACAAAAACCGGCTGAAATTTTACATGTTACCCTGATAGCATCTTACCTAACTTTAATCGATTAATGAATACATGTACATGTAAAGATAAGTACAAAGTTAAATTATAATGATAATAAAGTTCGATTATAACATTTCTCTACTATGTTCTCATTCAAGTATACGCCCTTCCTATGCTGTGATAAAAATCAATCAAAGCCATGGCAACCGGTTCATAAAACCTTTATTTAATTATATGCTTTGACTTCATATTATCATCTACAGTCCTAATTTAGACACATAGTACAAATATACTTTGAATGTTATGGAAACTATTAAAATGACAATTATAGATTATAGAAATAAATGATGAATGGTCTAAAGTTATATTGCTTGGCAGAAACTGATATTAGTTAAAACATTTGTTTTTATCACAGCAAGAGTATTACAGATATACCAAGATGTACGATTGATATGATATGATATGATGTATATGATAGGATATGATATGATATGATATGATAATGATTTGATGTTTCAAAATATTGATCATCGCTACACAGTCTCTTTGTTTATATACAATAAACATTATTTTTGACAACACACAAAGTAAATATGTCATGTTTTAAACTCTTCACACTACTGTATAGGTTGACACAATATGAATCATATAGTGTTATTAAAGAAACTGGCATTTTTTGTTCAGAAAAGACCAAGTTTACTTGACCTGTATTAGTGAATGCTGCTTCCCACACATAGTTTATTCATTATTTTATTCAAATCAGACATATTCAGAAAGAATTTTATAGATTTCAATAAATTTCTGCGATAAAATTATTCTACTCTATGAGCATAGTACAGCTATATACTTAAATGGAACAAACTGACTTGAACATTTCTGATAGCAGACAGTACATCCGAGAAACCATTGCTTGAAAATTTATTTGAAAAAAGAGAGGTCCCTCGAGAACAGTAGGAAAGAAACAAAATCAGTAAGATATAATTTTCAAATTCAACTTTATTGACTTTATTCAGTCTGTTCGTGAGAGATGATTCAACGTGCAATGCCCCCCCCCCCCCCTCCTCCTAGAACGTGCAATGCCCCCCCCCCCTAGCACCGGTTGAAGAGCAGTAGTCAAAAAAAGTACTAAAAGCATTTGTATCAATGCTGGGATAAAGTAAATGGGAAATTTTTACAGCGATCACACTTCACTAAATAACTGTAATTGATAACCTTTTGGAACACACACTATTCTAAATTTCTTTAAAAAAAATTCCCAGTTAACCAATCAAAATTTTAGGAAAATAAATCAAAATTGGTACTGACTGGATAGCAAACGATGCAACTCAGACAGCATGGACATGCCGCCTAATACTGGCCTGTACAGATCTTAAGGATTTAAATAGCAACAGAACATTTTGCATTATGCATTTTTTAATGGGGGTAGGGGTTGTTTTGGGGGTCCATGAGGGTATGTAAACAATATGTTTGTACATGTTTATTTGATAATTTAAATGCTATGTTTCGCCACTGAAGCCTTTACATCACTAGAGATATATTGTGATCAATAAAACTTCAAATACAATTATTGAGAAACTGAAGATTGTTTGTGTAGAATATGTCAGCAGACGTAAACAAATCGATGTTAACATTTACCATCATCATCTTGGCACCAACAGTGATCGGTTAATTTTTCCTGATATTTTTATCATAGAAAAAAATAAGATATTACATTAGTTGAATTGGATTTAATGGTTTATTGACTATGAGATACTTGCTTGACGCTTTGGTGTCTTTTATTTTTAGAATTATGTAATATTATCCCTAACTGTATTTGATCTTTATCAATTGTTACATACAAGAAACCTGGCAGTTAATAAAAGTGTGAAATAATAGCCTCTGTATTAATTTTTCGTGTAATAACGTGTACTTATTATGATTTTCCAGAGAAAACTAGTATGGCACGTGTGATTTCAAATTCTTTGTATTGTTTTTATTTATTTATTTATTTATTTATTTATGCTCTAAATAAACTAACATATTGATATACAATACTTGTACTACATATTTAACAGAGCCAGATCTTATACATGTATACACTCCTTTTTACTCTGAGATATCTAGAAAATTGCTGAGTAATATCAAATATGAAATAGAATACATATTATATTTGCCATTTCCGCTAACAAGCATAAAGGAATATTACCACCACTCAGTCAGTTATTTCACTATAGTTTAATTATTAACACCGTGCATAATAGAATGCGTGGTATTAATGTCAGAAGACATAAATGAATGAGAAAAAAAACAACAGATTCTATGATGAATAGAGCATAGCATTATAGAATTTCAAATGTTTGCATTAAAAAAAAATGTTTGCATTGTCATTTTTTGCGCTACTGTTACTTCAAATAAATTCAATCTCTTAGATATTACGTTGACAAATGGGGACATTTAAGTATTTTATTAATATTTCAGTACTATTATTATTATTTATTTATTATCCTCCATAATACATGAAGATTTGAACAATTACACAACCAGTTTTTACATAACTACAGACACAATAAGTATACAAATGTGATATATACATTACAAGGCAGAATATAGATAAACAAATGCAAGTAATCTATAAAATGTATTCATTGGACAGCACAATTATATGATTTGCCCCTAACTGAAAAGTAAAGCACTGAGTAAGAATTAAGACGGGGAAAAATGCTTGTATATGATTTAGACTTCCCTCTAACCCTAGTGCGAAAACGAAACACTAGGAAACAGAGAGCAGGGAAACAAATCTACAAGTTTTAATTCAATGACATTTATATGAAAACCTAGACCAGTTCACTAGATGATCGAAATGTCATTTTCATAAAGAATATAAACGGTGAAGTGGGGGTGAGGTGGAATTTCTTTCACTTTACGCTCTATTTTTTTTTTGTGCGTGTGTGTTTTGTGGGGAGGAGTGTGTTTTGTGGGGAGGAGTGTGTTTTGGGAGGGGAAGGGTGTGTTTTCTCATATGAAATTTTATATTTTATTTTACTACACTTAGAACTTATTCACTGTCCCATTCAGTATCAGAATGAGATAATATTCTTTCATGCACAAAACTTATAAAAACTTACTTTTGTCCCCTAATTCCGAGGACAGGAAACGGCACCCATTTTTTAATTAAACCATAACCATAACGTCTTTATATGTCTGTGATTTGATTTTTTTCTATTTTATGTCAATGTTATTGACGTAACAACTTTGGCCTTAAAACGATTTTATAACGACATACTTAAAACAGTCATAAAACTTTAAATAGGTTAAATAGGTCTTTATTCAGAGTGAGTCCTTATCAAACCTATCAAATTAAATACTAAAATCGATCATCAAAGACATATATAATGCTTTAAAATTAACAAGCACTCTTTATTTTATTGTTAAGACTTCTAAAAGGCTTTTAAGGTATTGCTTTATTCAGAGACTTGTTCACCGACTTAAACATGACTAGAGTATTTTAATTACATCTTGTCAAATTCTAAAAGCATTTGAAAGCGTGTTGTTGAGGTTCTTAATAATCCCATTTTTCTTCTGAGGCAAAAGACTGAAATTGAATGCAATAAAACATGCGTACTTACCGCATACGGAAACTGGTTGATGGTGAAGGACAATATCACGAAAACTAATGCAAATTTACTGAGGTCCCATGCAAACTGGAGTCTGTGGTACCTTTCCGCTAATGAACTGTTCCCATGTAAAGGTAAATCCGACCTCCTGTCTGGAATGTGGAATCGTCCGGCTTGGTACTTAGTTTTCGCGACCACTTTCATATGTTTTATTAATATCATAGCATCTGAAGCACATAATATGGCGACAAACATGGCTGTGAATATAATTATAAGAAAAAATAATCCGTATCCACCGCCAATGTTAAAGGCAAGAAATTTGCACGTGTCCTTCTCATTAAAATCGTCTTCTGCGACTCCAATAAGTGGTAGCATTCCAAATATCGCCGAACATATCCAAATGAACACAATTGTTATTTTTAAGAATTTCGTCGAAAAATATTTCTTCTTTTGAGCGGACATTTTCAGTAAAGTAGACCAATGTATACTTATCACCATTAGGCTTAAAATTTGCGATAACCGAAATGTCAAAACACACCATAGATACCCAGTGCATAAACTAGGGTTCCATCTTCTGTCTGTTAATTCAAGAAAGGCTGGGATCGGTAATACAAACACAGCGTTTCCCGCCATAGCCGTAAGAATGGATATTAACGTGACGTCAGTTCCGTGAAAGAAAGGAAAGTAATGTGTGATCACAACAATAGCAAATATATCCGTAACAAAAGCAAGTGGCGAAATAATCATCCATGTTAGTGCAATACCAAAGTCAATCATTTTGTCCTTCAAATATTAATTAAATTTTTACAACTTTCATTCAAAAATAAATAAGTCACTTTTATAAAATAACAATTATTCTTTATGTCACATCACGTGCTAAAAATAAATATTTATTTTGAACGAAATGTTTTGACACTCGCCATACTTTACCACAGCATTGCGAATTTCTTCACATGTAAACAACGCCCAATGTTATCCAAGTTTAAGAAATTAATTTAGCATTATTAAATCGGATATGGTGCCTCCATTAATAAGACAAGATAGCAACACATTATAAGACGGTCCACCATTATTTTATATTGTGTTATGTAAGAGTGATACTCAATCAATACCTCTTTACAAATCCAATATCTTCTAAAATTTTATGTAGAAGAATCATTTACATAAAATCTCTAGTAGATTTCGAAATAACCATTAAACCCCTTTCACGGGATCCAATAGATGCATAATTTCCAATACGTGACGAAGCAAAATTTCGTTTTCTCTTAAGATTAAATACGCAATAAGTTGCATCGCATATTCAATAATGTCGATTATTAACTTTCGGTAATAAATCAAAATTTTAATAATCCGGAAACTTTAGAAGGATATAAAAATAATTCTCGATTTGAGATTGAGAATTAAATTAAACCGCTTTAAATTTTGATTCCATTTTCATGACAATTTGCTTGATTTCTTGTTAACACGTAACATGTTATTTGAAGCTCAAATTCCAAATATTCCAAATGTTTTTTGAAGATATTAATTGTCGTTCATGCAACAGAGTATTGATTACGGTTGTCTCAGAAAAACCATGGAAACTTCGTGCAGTTATATCCCAGTGTCATTCTTAGACAACTGATTTATAGGCAAGCATGACGAAATATAATTTAAATTGTCTGCCTTATTTACACGCACGCAAAGTTTGCTTTCAATTTATTCCCATCTTGAACAACAGTGACGTCTTCCAAATAAGTTCAACATTTATCTACACGACCGTCTGCCAACGTCTAAGCAGTTCATTTTCTCTCTATCCCGACATGGTCTCACATCATCATTTTTATAGCGTGTCTATGAATTATACCAAATTTGGCCGATGCCCACAGAGTCCGTCTGTTTCAATATTTAATATAGTAACATCTTGCCCTTATCGATCTACTCTTTGAACTATATCTAGTCTGTTAACATCGTTTTATTGTTTCCATGGAAATACAGCAGTACCTACAGCAGAGTGGTCAAATTTCACAGAACATGTTATCACATTTGTTAAGTTTGTTTACAATTTATCATTTCTTCTATGTTCGTTTAAATATTAGTATTGACAGGATTATTCACAAATTGTCAATCAAACGTGTCTTATAAGTTTTCTAGACGGTTTGTTATTTATTCAATTCCTTAACAGAAATAATTTTCTTTTTAGACACAGGAATGGTAGACAGCATTAATCCGTTCAATTTCTTTTTTTTTTTCTAGATATTATTCCTTTATATTATCATCAAACGATCGTGTTCAACTTTGTTATTTCTTTTATCTCTTTTTTGTAATCAGTTTCACTGAATAGATTAGTTAGACTCATTTGTCGATATTGATCCACGTATTGCCGAAAGAATGTTGATTGTGGTTTTATATCTCCCAGTTTGCTTATTTCGGGACATGTCAGTCTGCTTTTAAGGGTCATAAAGCTTTTTGTAGCTTTCCGTGTTCATCAGGTATTGCATCACCAGTGTTTCCCGTTGCTCGTTTATAATTTCCAATAATCCTCCCTCTGTAATAGTTTATTGGTTAATCAAACAGGTTTGTTACAAAATAAACGAAAAGGACATCGCTGTAAAATCCGAATTACCTTTGCAATTATATTAACCACATGAAGTATTGGATTTATAACAATTAGACGACAGGATGGTGTAAAAATGAAATCTGAATCTTTAGCTTGAGATCGATAATCAATCGGGATTTTCTCCTCTCAAAAGCTTGTGTGATCCTTTTCTTAGGACTTTGGACACCACCAAACAGTCTCTGCTAATAAGTTGTTTTTTTTTCACAGTGATATAATTTAAGTAACTTTATGCACGTTAAGCTGACCGCGCCTACCGTATTGTATGAATCTGTTTTACTGTCAATCCGTCTTGTCACATAAATATAGATAAGCTTATCGGCGTTCACAGCTACTTCACAAAACGTAGCGGGCGACATTCACGCCTTATTTTATTCTGCATTTAAAGTATCGGGTAAAGTAATCATGATAACTACGAGGAGATTTGTCTCCCTGGTGTCACCATCATAGGTTTTATAGCTGTAAAAACTATCTTCCTACCTTTTCATACTCTTCATTCACTCTCATACATTATTATATTTGTAATATAAAACTTTTTTCTGCTGTCTTTTTACAATTTAAGTCTTCATATTCTAGATAATTGAAGATTTCTCTTGCAGGACTGTAATTATATTATTCCCATAAGAAGTCTACACATCACAATAAATATTCACTACTTCTTGAAATTTGATCAACAATTTATATGACAGACTACTGTCAATAACTCTCGAGTAATCAAATGCCCAAATCCAGTCAGAAGGTAGTAAACTTAACTGTATATTTATGTAAACTATCTAGCAATAAACTCTTCAAAGAAATCCTTCCTATCTATGTAATATATCCTTATCGTCATCAAACGCCGATGCCAGTCTCCCTTTTAATTACCTTTTATCTGCAGTAACATCTTTTTTCCAGTGCTCCTCGTCAATTCTATAATCAAGCACAATAATCGAACGAACACATTAATTAATTATTCAGAGCAACACAAATTCACATAGAGTATGTTTATTTCATTAGACAACCTCACGGGACAACATTACTTCGTTACCGACACGTGCTGCTACTCTAAAAACAATTGTTGTTAAGAACTTTCCCATTAATAAGAGGCCTGTTTTCTGAATGTTTCAAAGTATCAAACAAGTCACAGATATATCGAGATGGCAAGTGTCAAATATAGATTAGTTTATTGTGTCCATATGCCCCTGCTGGTAAAGCCTATCTGTTCTCTTTGTTCATATATGGTATTAAAAATCAAACTATATTAGGCTTATTAATACCCTTTTCCTTCCTCTATGTTATTAATTTTGTGCCGACTACAAACACGTATTTCAAGACATTAGATATTTAATTTGTTTCTCTCCTTATGCAGTGGTGATGTGTTTCTTCCTTGTCGCCTTTTCCTCGTTATGATTCATGTCGCACCACTTTTTAATCACATACATCTAATGGTTTATTAATGTCTTGCTACTTAAGAAATAATGTGTCTTTCTTTGCCTGAAATGTAAAATATTGCATATTATAGAAAATCATTTCATTTAAACATTAATGTTAATAGTGTTGATTAATAGAAACTTAATTGCGTAAACAAATTCGTAGTAGCACTCCTTATATTATTGGAAACCGTATGATTTATATTGCTATATATACGGTTAAAAAACATATTGGATATTTAGTGTTATACCAGAAACATTTCAGTTTTCAACAGTTAATTATTATGTGTAAAATATGCATGCAGGTACGTATTTATTAAACAATTTAAATACAACGCACTTTGAGTACAACCATATCATTGGTACTTTTGCGTTTGCAATGTGTATCTTTTTTAACACAACTGTCAATCCAAAGTAACAAATAAAGGCACATGTTTCCGAAAATAATAAATTGTAAAGCAAGGAAATATAACATATCTTATATTAATTTAAGGTCAAGGTCATGATTTTGAGATGGACATGGATTTTTTAGCTCTGAGTAAAATTTAATTATTTACGTGAAATATCGAGCGCTTCTTGGAATTTTTGTTCTAATCCAGTGTATAAACATTATTATTTATGTCTGGAATAGCAAATAGCCAAAATAGTGCAGGCAAAAAGAAGAAAAATAAGCGAAAAGTAATATCACCTTTGGACACGTGTAAAAATACAAGTGAAATCAGTCAGGTAAATCGTGATTCGGACTACACGAATACTACTAACAAGCGGTTTAACTTCGAGGATTACACAAGTTGTGGTATGTCTTTTTCTCCTTATTCTCAACACGGAGGTTTTGTTGGACTTATGAACACAACCCCACCCGGTTTTAGTAACCCGGTACAGCCGGTACAGCCGCCTCCGTGGGCATGTGAAATATTAGAAGAAATGAAACTTATCAAGGAAAAATTAACAACAGTAGATAAAACCGTGAATGTTATAAATGTTAAGGTCACCGACATGGAAGAAAGTCTAAAAATGATTGACCTAAGAGTGACTGAAACAGAAAAATCATGTAGTTTCCTGACAACGGAATTTGATAGGCACCGAGACGAGCTTAAATTCGCAAAATCGGAGATTAAGAATCTGAAAAAGTCCTGCGACAATTTTGAGCACAATTCAAAAAAGTTATTTGAAAAAGAAATGGATCTCGACGATAAACTTTCGGAACTAGAAATGAGAGATATGAGGGATAACTTGCTATTCTATGGCATAGCAGAATGTGAAAAGGGCAAAAACGAGGACAGTGAAACCCTGGTGAAATCTATTATCTCGGACATTCTGGATATTCCGGACAATGTGACAATCGATCGTGCACACCGGATTGGGCCGCAGCACAACAAAAAAGTAAGACCCATTGTAGTGAAGTTTCACTACCCTAAGGAACGCGAGCTCGTTCGAAAGTCTGCCTTCAACAAGAACACCGCATTAAAAGCCTTGGGATATGGCGTAGGAGCCCAGCTGCCAAAACGAATTAGAGAGGCAAGGAAACCTTTATACCCGGCTATGAACGACGCCAAAAAAGCCAACAAAGCAGTGAAATTTGTTGGTTCCAAACTCTTCATCGACGGTGAGGAATTCAAACTACCAACCACAAAGTAGGGAAGTCATGAGAGGGAATCACTTAAGGTTGCATTTTGGAATATAAATGGACTTAAACGGAACATTACAGACAGTGACTTTATAGAATTTATCGATTCATTTGATTTGTTTTTCTTAAATGAAACTTGGATTTCTAAGAAAGAAACATTAAATTTAGATATTACTGGTTATAAGGCATATCATATATATGGAACTAAGGTTAAACAAAACTCTAGAGGACGTTTTAGTGGTGGAATATCTGTGTATTTTAAGACTGAAATAGCAAAATATGTTTCAATAGTTGAAAGTATTGATAACGGAATATTGTGGATAAGAATATCAGGTCAGTTGTTTAATTTTAAAACAGATGTTTATATTTGCCATGTTTACATACCCCCGTCAGATTCCAAAATTTTAAAAACTAATGATTTTGATTTTTATGACGAGGTAGAAAAGGGTATTTTAAAGTACGAATTGTTAGGTAAAGTCTTCATTTCTGGAGACTTTAATGCTCGTTCCAGCGATAGCTGTGATTTTTTGACTTTTGATAAATATTTAGATAGTGATCAGCCATTTATTGACACTACATCTATCCCGCTAAGAATAAGTCAAGACCACGTGCTAGATCATAGTGGGCGGAGTTTGCTAGCAATGTGCATTGCGACAAATTATTTGATAGCCAATGGTAGGCTTGACAGTGATTTAGGTATCGGGGCTGTTACTTTTACCTCCCGACTAGGTGCAAGTTTAGTTGACTACCTGTTATTGAAATACCAAGATTTTGATAATGTTTTTAATTTTACGGTTCATGATTTTAATGAATTTTCGGATCATGCTTGTATATCTTTCGAATTCAGAATCGTTCACACAAATATTGACAAAAATAAGGAAATTAATTCAGGTAATGAAATTAATCGAATTGTCTGGGATACAGGTAAAATACCGCTGTTCCGTGATAAACTCATGAATAATCATGACATACTTAGCCGCCTAACGAATGAAGTATGCACTCAACCGATTGACTGTACTGTAAACGAATTTTGTAGTTTCATGAAAATGCAAACATACGATGTGTTCGGGAAAACACAACGAGTTACTGTAAACAAAAATAAATGTGACTTCTCAAATAAAAAATGGTTTGATGACAGCTGTTTTACAGCCAAACGAACGTTTAGTGCATGCCGAAATAATTATAACAGAAATAAAAACAACGATAACCGTTGCGCCTATGTTAGCGCGAGAACTAGTTATAATAAAGTAAAAAAGAAAGCGCGTCGTAATTATAGAATACAAGAAGGTCGTAGAATTAGTAGCTTGGCATCTTCTCAACCGCGTGACTTTTGGAAATCTATTAAGAAGTCATATAAAAAGAAAACTCCAATCGCAAGCTCTCTGACAATTGATGAGCTAAAAAGACATTTCCAAGAAATGTTCGGCGGCGGTTTAACAAACGATAACGACCAACATATCCCCGAAAATTCGAATTCTAATAATATTTCGTTGGATTTGGAAATATCTAATACAGAAATCCGTGACGCTGTTTTCATGCAAAATAGTAATAAAGCTCCGGGATTAGATAATCTTCCCGCTGAAATTTTTAAATCGACATTTGACATAATCTCTCCCTTTCTCAATAAATTATACAACAAGATTTTTAATGACCATGAATATCCCACCGCATGGGGACAAGGAATTATAACCCCTGTATTTAAAAAGGGTGATATAAACGTTGCTAAGAACTATCGCGGGATAACACTGATTAATATAATAGCGAAAATATATTCGCAAATATTACTGAATCGTTTGAGTAAATGGTCGAAAGAACATGATAAATTGTCAAACAACCAATTTGGTTTTCAAAAGGAAAATCTATCACTGACTGTATCTTTATATTAAACGCCGTCATATCTAAGATACTAAATTCCAAGCAAAAACTCTATTGTATTTCATCGATTACGAGCAGTGTTTCGATAAAATCGACAGGCAATTTTTGTGGCAAAAGTTGATAAATGAAAACGTAAGTAGTAAATTTGTCATGGCGTTAAGATCCATGTATACTGCGGTGAAGTCATGCGTGCGTTATAATTCAGAAGTCTCTGACTTTCTTTCTTCTGACATTGGATTAAAAACAGGGAGACCCAGTTCGCCTCTTATGTTTATGTTTTTCGTAAACGACATTACACAAAACATTAACAGTGATTTAGATGATGTCATAACAATTGATGACGTCAAACTATTTTTGATATTATACGCGGATGACATGGCTTTATTTGCTACATCACAAAAATCTCTTCAGTCTATGCTTAACGATATCGAGAATTACTGCTCTACATGGGGTATGAAAATAAATGTTAACAAAACGAAGGCCATGGTTTTTGAAAATGGAAGAAGTACGTTAGCAGATTTCTATATATACGGTCAAAAAATTGAACTGGTGAACTCCTTTAAATATCTCGGTGTAAATTTTTTCAAAAATGGTAACTGGGCACGCACACAGAAACAAATTGCCGACCATGCCTCGTTTTCATTGCATAACTTGTTTTCTATTTTTCGACAAATTGAATTGCCTAACGCAAAAAAGATTCATTTATTTGATGTGTTAGTTGGATCCGTGCTGAATTTTTGCTCAGAAATATGGGGTACACATAGAGCCACTGATATTGAAATGATACACTTAAAGTTTCTGAGGTATATCCTAGGGGTACGTAAATCAACAAATTTATCAGCTTTGTATGGGGAGCTTGGTAGAGTCCCTTTAAATATTTATCGAAAAATAACTATTTTGAAATATTGGAGAAAACTTATTTCGCATGACAACTTATCGCTTACGTTCAAAACATACAGTGTCCTAAAATTTGACGCGGATAACAATGTCACGTATAGAAACAAAAATTGGGCTTCACATGTAAAAACTATACTCGAAGAGCATGGTTTCGGTTACGTATGGCACAACCAAGTTCTAGATAATGTTACCTTTGATATGATAAAGCGTAGAATCTTGGATAATTATAAGCAGTCATGGTATGCAGAAATAAATAATTCTCCGCGATTACAAAGCTATAGTTTATTTAAACACACTTTTGAACGCGAGGCGTATATTGATTGTATACAAGATAGAAAATATATGACAACTTTATCAAAATTTCGGGTATCTGCACATAAGCTATTTATAGAATCCGGAAGATATACGAATATTCCGCGAGAGCAACGGTTATGTAAGTCCTGTAATATGAACAGAGTTGAAACAGAGTTTCACTTTTTGATGGTGTGTCCTAGATATAGAGAGCTTAGAAAAAAGTTTTTAAAGGGATATTTCTGTAGGTGGCCAACAATTAATAAATTTGAGTCTTTATTAAATTCTAAATCGAAAATAGAGCTAAACAACCTTTCGAAGTTTTTATATTTTGCAAATAAAGATAGAATATCTTGATGATGTAGTATTAATTAATATCATATTAACATCTAGATGTAGTATCAATATCACATTTAAGACATTTTGTGCAACCTGCTATTTCCTAAGTATTTTAAGACCTTTCAGGAAATAGTGTTATTATTATTTTTTTCATTCCATGTCAGATCTCATTTTCATGAATGTATATATATGTTTTGTTTTTGCTATAAACATTGTAATAATGTTTTATTTGCAATAAAAGTATTTGTATTGTATTTGTATATTAATCCCTATCTTCGAGAGGTTCAAACTTGAATGGCATTAAAAAGTATGACCATCATTTTGTTTAAAGAATTAATCCAATTATTCCAATCACAAAACAGAATCTGCAATCACTCCAACCGTGACAAAAGTGTTACCCCTTAACTTATTGGACCCGAAAGTAATTTGCTTTGCCAACATGATAAAGCCTGGCAAGCCTTCACATCCGGTAGTATGGCCAGGCTCTATACTGTTGGTAGTCAACGCAGGTAAAATTCTTTGCTCCGATTCAGCATGTTAAGCTATCATCTATGTTATCTTATATAAGAAATAACATTCAGATCCTGACATGAAGTTTATTTGGAAATGTAATTACGTATGAATAAGATGACGTCTCGCTCTCTTATGAAAAAAATATGAGCCGCGTCACGACAAAACCAACATAATGGGTTTGCGACCAGCATGGATCCAGACCAGCCTGCGCATCCGCGCAGTCTGATCAGCATCCATGCTGTCCGCTTACCAATCCTATTACAAGTAGAGAAACTGATAGCGAACAGCATGGATCCTGATCAGACTGCGCGGATGCGCAGGCTGGTCTGGATCTATGCTGGTCCAAACGCACTATGTTGGTTTTGTTGTGACGCGGCTCAAATCATAATTTTTACCGCTAGACAAACTTATTTCCAACATCTCAGTGTACTGTCATAATAATTTATTAAGATAGCCCAGACACTATAATAAAACATGACGTTAAATCGATTTAGAGCTACACAATTCCAACATAAAAAATGTCATAAATCAACTTAAAAACATATACGATATGAATAAAAAATGAGTAAAAATCTACGAGATTCTGTTAACTAAATAAATCTGGTTTGTGATGGTAATCTTAGTAAATTTAAAGACCCAGTTAGAATCGATAGTAGCATTGTCCACTCTTAACAGTGTCAAAATTGTCAACAAATGTGAATAAAGTAGAAGAGGTATATTTCATGGATGAAAGAACGTTTAATTGTCCGTGAATTTACTGATGTTTTAATAGTCGTCTAAATCCATTACATAGGAAATGAAGTGTGTAGTTTTTATTGAAACTTATCTTAATTTGATCTTATTTATAACGCTATCTTTTGATTTTTTTATTTTATTGTCATTTACGAACGAGTGTTGATGACCTTAAATAGCATTTTGTTTATGTTTCAAGATGACTCATGCATTTTTAAAGTGTGTTTGACATTTTGAACTGTGCAGGAGTAAAAAAAAAATATTTGTGTAAAAACTTTTAGCTCTTATATAAAAATTGTAATTAAAGATTTTTATCTAACATCGATGAAACATTGACATTTGTTTGTTTTTTTTTTTAATAAAGCTACCAATTATGAATACATGTAATAAAAACGTACATTGTTCGTGTACAGAAAAGAAAGAGGCCTTGTTTTGAGCTACGTGTCAAACCAAGCAACATCTAATAAAATCAATCAATTACGATTCAATAACTAATCAATTACAATACATTTGAGCCGCGTCATGACAAAACCAACATAATGGATTTGCGTCTGATCAGGATCCATGATGTTCGCTTACCAACCCTATTACAAGTAGAGAAACTGATAGCGAACAACATGAATCCTGATCAGACTGCGCGGATGCGCAGGCTGGTCTGGATCCATGCTGGTCGCAAACCCATTACACGGTGATAGGGCGATTACCACAACTTTTCCGCGCAACGTCAAAATATCTTACTTCTGTCCGAGACACCGTATATTTCTGTGGTACAAAATGGATAGCAAGCCTGTAACCGAGACGAAAACAGCATATAATTTGCTCAAAACAAGGTAAAATCGTCATTTTTTTTCTTTTTCATCGAATGTGCCATTTAATTTGAAACTTATTTATCTTTACTACATGCAAAATGCTTCATTAATTAAGTCAAGATAGTGAAAACATTTAGGGCATACTGAAAAAAATCTTTTTTGATTACGAATTATAACGTATTTCTAGTTCGTTCAGTTCATATAACTGGTCAAAATACAATATAAATATGTACATTCTTGTCGTATGAACAAGTTACAATACATAAATAACCCGTTTTTTGTATATTTGGTATGATTTTTATGTTTCCACGTGTGTATTTTAAGGCACCGCACAACTTCGTCAATCATAAGATTAGGGCACCGCATTGTTCCTCCTTAAAGTCACCGCATTTTGCTGTCTTTTTAGCAGCGTTGATTGTTGATATTAATGTTTGCTTTTAGAAAAAGAAGACGTTCAAACCTATGTCTGAACAAGCCAAAGCAACGTGCAAAATACGCAAAGCTGCAGATACTGCAGCAACTGGTGAGCGCCCAACTAAGTCTTCTGATATCAGCAGTACGCCAATGGATCAGCGCCTCCCTGTATTTCAGGACGATATGCGTAACGCACCACATAAGAAAAAGAATATGAAGTCAAACTTTCGCAAAAGATTGTTTAAAAAAAGCACATTGGAGACGATGACTGAAGAGATTATGGAAATATTGCCCGGGTTCCTGCAAAAACTACACCATGAAAATTTGTGTTATGACTTTTGCAACTTTATCAAATTAGTATGCAATAAGAAATTCCCATTAACAAATAGTTCATTCCTTTTGTTTCTCGATGTTGTTTGATGGTATAGTCTGCCAAGAACTTCAATCTTTCCATGTGGGGTTTATCAGTTTGAATAAGTTCGAAAAGGAAAACACATCCTTATCTATATATAGATACCATTGCACTTTTCTAATTGGTAGTATTAACACAGATCAGATCTTCAGAAATTTTCCATAACATAACGTATGATACATCAGCAACATAACATAACAGCAAGTAAATAATCTTTCATCAAACTTTCATCAAATAAAAGTTATTATAAAACATATTTGTAAGATTATTGTATAATTCAAAAGAAGACGGTTCCAGTATTTATCTGTCTAACGGAAAAAGAATGCGGTGTTTGAATTCAGTGTTGTACGGTGCTCCAATATTCGGGTCAGTAGGCCTTTTTTCAACAAATATTCCTTGAAATTTACGATAGAAACACACAATTTTGTATGGAACTTGAACTTAGGGTTAACCATAATAAATATACAAGCTCGTTAGGTCATAGAACAAAGACATCGTCGTTATAACTCATGTTTTTATGTCAAGTACGAGTCATGTTGAGGTACACACGATCTTTTGTAAACACTATTTCTTCGAAGTATGTGTTTTTGTGTGAACTGTATTGTGCTAGATTAACAATAAATTGTCTCAAAAATTTGATGGAATACTTAAACAATTGGAATAATCTTGCAATGTCCAGCAGTAAGATATTTTGTAAGCTATTACCTGGAATTTGTTTATCCCGCCATTAATATTTTGTCCAGAAATATACGGTGTCTCGGTCAGAAGGATGATATTTTGACGTTGCGCGGAAAAGTTGTGGTAATCGCCCTATCACCGTGCATTATGTTGGTTTTGTCGTGACGCGGCTCATTTATTTCCTACTTGATCGAAGTCAACATCTTATGAACGAAAAAAAAACGGGAATTAGAGCAAATTTAACGTTAGATTGATATACTTATTTAGTCAAACATTATTTAACTACGTCAGACATAGTTCAATATTATTTTTATACGTGTTGTCTCGTTGGTTAATAGTACGTATAACCTATTTGTGAAGCCATAGTCCGCCTCTTTGATATGGTTTTAGGTATAATTTGAAAATCTTAATTGGTTTGTTGTTGTTGTTGTTGGTTTTTGTTTGTTTTTTATTTTTTTTTTTTTTTTTGTTGTTGTTGTCGTTGTTTTTGTTGTTGTTGTTTTGTGAGAATATTTAGATGGTAGTTGATCTATTAGGGAAATATGAGATTGTAGCGAGCTGGTAATAATAAACAAGTATAAACTTTGTAGCCTACGTTACATTTAGATTAACTGCATGTAAATGACTGTTACTAATTAAGTGATATTTCTTATGAAACATATTTTTTTATGATGAATATTGTCTACAGATGATTTTTTTTCTCTCATGTAAAAAGAAGCGCAGATTAGCATTAGTTGAGACTGTTTTATAATGAATTGTACAATTTTGGAGTCTCTAAATAACATTTTGTGAATGGTTGCATATTATTTTGGTTGTACGTTATATGTGTCATGTATATATAATAAAGTCTTAAATAACTTTAGAAGATGGTGTTAAGGATAGGCAATATTGCAAAAGTCATGCTGACATTCACACCTACCGACTTTTGCGACTGCTTTACATTTTCGTTCTACGACATGAAAGAGAATCTAATAACGCACTTGTACGCGTTCTGTACTTTTGAGCAGCTTATTAAGTTAAAGGCACGAGTATTTCGCTCATTTGCTGGCGAAACTGGGCGTCATCTGATTGTAAACTTTGAACAATTTCAAAATGTTTACAGGATCGCGAGGAACGAATGAAATCAATACAATTTATATCATTTCTTTATCAATAAATTACAAATATATTTTTATTTATATCTTATTAGTGATATAAGTGGGCGATACAGATTATGAGATATCGTATGGCAAAATTTGATATCTCACTTGTTGTCAACACTAAATCACATAGATCTATCCATTTTCTTCCCTGACATATTTAATCAACGTAACAGCTGTTTTCAGAATATATGTATAATACATACATGTAAAATACAATAGATTCACACGAGAAATGGACAAGTAATTAGTGATTCTTGGGTAACATCTGCTGTGAGATCAAACTATCTATTAACAGAGGTGTTCCTAAGTATCTACCCAAGGTGTGAGTTTTGTCTAGCAGCGTGACAGCGTATTCTTCTTTTAGGCGTTCGGTGAATCAAATTAGAGCACGTGTTATTTCGCAAATTGAAAATCATACAGGCCTTGTCATATGTGTGTACCTTTTATTCCTTATCCACCTGATTCGTTGTTGTAATATTCTGTTGTCAATTTTTCACAAACATTTCTTAAGTGGGTATCCATTACAAAGAAGTGATTTTTTATTTTCTTTGTCAAGATCATTTTTTATGTCAGTGTCATGTTATTTGAAATCGGTCGCGTAATTTCTCTATTAAATACGCAACAGTTCATTACATAACATTATTCATTATTTAAAGTCCTCATGAGTTAATCAATGCATTTGCACTCGTCAAATACAATCATTATAACAATATATTGTTTTCTATTGTTTTATCAGCATAGGTATTGTTGAATCTTTTTTTTTCCCTATTGTATGCTAGGTTCTGTTGTTGTTTTTTAATAAGACGCTGTTTATCTATTTTAAGAAAAAAAAGGTATTACCTTTGTTTTGTTAACTATCCGTGTAATTTAAAGTAATCCACGTCTGTAATACACTTCCTGTCGAGATCGATGTTGACAATATTGTATAGAATATTACAGACTATACCTGTGTTATTTTGTAAGCGTGCTAGTCATTTTACTTCTGTATTGATGTATAATATCGATTGATACACAACAATAGCGTGCGCGCGCATAAATACAGTGTTAATTTATCCACTTAGACCCGTGTATGAATAATTTAAATCACCCACCTGTATTCATTGATAAAAAAACGTTTCTGTTGATTTATTTGTATTGAAAATAAATAGGAGTAAACAAATATCTATTTGGACAACTGGTTGTAATTGTTCATATTAATAGGCAGATAAGTTAAGTTTTGTTATTATAATAACAAGATCAAAAACACACATGCAAGTGTTAAATAGCCACTCAAATATTATATGAGAAAAGTCAGTGTAGTCTTGCGTAATCAGCCAACAATTCTCTGAATATTCTAGCAGACCAAATTTTAAGCTTTCGTAAAGTTTCCTAACAATGATTAATTCATCGTTATTTAGTACCATCATCACCATCATCATCATCATCATCAATATAATTATCATTATCAGCAGCAGTAGTAACAACAGTAAAAGTTGTAATATCATTTACGATGACAGTAACCTGTAATTGTATTAGACTGTAATTAACAGATCGTCATCCAACACAATAATGATCACGATGACGATTATGGTGATGATGATGATGATGCCAAATTGTCACATCATATTATTTTACTTACATAAACTTCATTTTTTTCATTGATAATCATCAATTTTATTGTAATTTTCATCATCAACATCACCATTATAATAATCAGTATTATCATTTACGATAATAATGATAATGATGATGATGATGATGATGATGATGATAAAAATACTCATATCATAATCACCAATAACTTTATTTTTTTCATTATTACCATCAATTTTAATTATAATAATTATTATTATTATTACTATTACTATTATTTTTATTATAATATTATTTATTATTATTATTATTATTATTATTATTATTATTATTATTATTATTATTATTATTATTATTATTATAGGGCGCGTCCGTGGACGATTGATTAGTGTCGTTGACTTCAAACCACTTGCCCCTCACCGCTGAATCCCGACATGGACTATGATTCCTTCATGTGAGGAAGCTATCAACTAGCTTTCGGAACGTTTGTGATTCTACTCAGATGTCCGTTCGTGTCTGAAATAATGCACGGTAGGACACCTTTGGTCCTCCTTCACCAAGAAAACAGGAAATATGACCTCTACTGTGTTATGATAATGTCCACTGCTAATAGCTTATGAACTGATACTGACTGGTTCGAAATCTGATAATAGCTTAATTAAATGGAAATAGATTTATATTAATATGTTAATTATTTCTTAATATTTCAGTACGAATAAGATATAGACAAGATTTTTAATTTTTTCTATCTAACCTTTGAAGCTTGAATTTTCCTTCAACTGTAATAACATGATGGTATATAGAAATAAGGTAATCAGATATCAATAATACTAGCAAAGAGTTATGTTTATACGTCAAACTAAACAAGCTTTTATTTTTATAACTAGGCTATGCAAATTGTTTATAAAGACCTATTATTCGTTAAATATATTCATTGAAGTAAACACGGTAAATCAATATAAGTTTAAATGGAACTTGAATATTTTATTTTTTTTTAACACTTCAGTATACAATGGTGTACGGCGTTTGATGAGAAAAACAATGAATAGTGCGTTGAAGCATGTTATAATAGTTCAACAGTTATTTCCTTTCATTTTAGCTATAAATCTTTAGAGGGACTCTTTTAAGGTTCATATACCATTTGATAACGGTCTCGACCAATAGCTACTATGCAAATTTTCATATCATTCACTCACTCTATATAATTTTTTTATTATTATATACAATATTTTAATTGTGAAAAAAAAATGCCCAAAAAAAAAGAAAAGCGTCGAAAGACTTTTTTTAAACTTTTTTTTAACTTATATCGTGATAAGAACGTCACAAAAGATAATAAAAAAATATTTTAAAAAATCATTTCTGATTATATTTCGTTTTCATCTATTGCATACCTTTCCGTTTAAAGTGCCCAAGTTGGTTCATGTAAGAAATTCGAATTTAATGTTTTATGCTATTGGTCCCAAGTGAAGTTCTAAATGTGTATTTTAGGAGCAAAGTGGCATGCAATGATTAATCAAATAACAACAATAATTGTATGAGCAGAATGCTATTATATTTCATTTGAATAAAATCATGAATATGGTCAATCAAGGACAATTTCACTAAGTTAAGTTTTGATATATAAAAGTTAGCTCGATTGTAAAAATGCTTGCAAATTATATCAATCACATTTCAGAGACCATTTCTTGGTGTTGTCATATAAATAATTATAGTCGGGACCCGAGCAGGGCTCGAGCACAGGATCCCTTGGTTACGAGACAGCCATCCAGGCCACAACTTTCTGATTGAGCAAGATTTCAACTGATATATAACATAAGTTATGTTGGAATAAATTAATCTCAAAATAAAAACTAAGATAGTTATATTATCACAAATACATGTAATTATCATATCACCAATGTCTGGAAAATCGTTGATATCAGGTAGGGCCTCTTCGCGTTGTGTTAGGATTGAATAAGTTCAACAGAAACATGACTTTTCTACGGCATTGTTTGAGTTGAAATAACACGATGATAACACCAAAGACTTATATTGCAAATCAAATTTGATATTAAAAATGGCACCGGCGTGCTTGAAGTTGAGACGCAGCTATCAAAATGAAAGATGTTCACACCAAAGACTTATTTTGCAAAGTCAACTTAGATTAAGACAAATAATAATGGTACCTGACCACATTAACTTATATAAGATCAGACGAATCTGTCAAGTGGATAGTGTCTCAGACAACAAAGTCAAAAGCCATATGTTTTATATTTGGCTTATTTAACCCAACAACAGTTTACAGCAATGTCAATGTTTATTTATGATGATTTACGATGTTTCACAAAAAAAACCGAAAAGGGTATTTAGATATGTAAAGTGGGAACCTTTGAAGGTCGACAAACGGCAAAATTGAAAATATTGCAGTTGAATTTGATTGAGGCTATTCATGGACCACAGTGATAAATGCAAATTATTTTGCATGCCTCCACACCCCTCTCACACCGGCTTAAGCAGATTACGTCTTACTAGAACTTTACTTATATACACACATCAAAATATTGACTGTTAATCTACTCTATACAAGTTTTTTATGTCATACTTTTTTTCCTTTGTAGATATTTAATTAATTTCAGACAAACTATATAGTTCGCCAAAAGGGAAAAATTCTTTATGACTCGTCTTTCGTTCTTATCTATTTTCCATTATGTAAAAAAAATTTGTTTGTTGATTCTTTGTATGCACATTATATATTCTATTGGGAATAAATATGTTTAAACCAAAATATTACCATTTCTAATTATACCAAGACATTGACAAAGAAAATAAAATAAGGTAGAGGAAAAGATGGTTTATTGAAAATGTATAAATGCATATACATATAAATATTAAGCATAAAGGAACAATCCAGAGAACGTGGTAAGTCTTAGGCTGCCACTACCTTCTAAATGACTACCGTTATGTGTGGCATCGATCCAAACTCGGTCCCCTTGCTTGAGCCGAACAATTACTGTATTACCACCCTGTAGGTCCTAAAAATATCAGAATGAGAAAGAACTAGAAGAATATATAACATAATATGTAATGCCACGTAATAAGCAGTGGTCACGAATCGTTTATAGTTCTCATGCCAAACTTGTTTGCATTTTTGTGGCAGTTTTGTGAAATGACACAAAACTTTATAAAATAGTTTACCTTTGGTTTGAATATACATGTATCCGATAGATTTGGATTGTGTTATTGTTATTTTAACTCTTTAGTGTAAGTCCATAAAGAACTTGTTCGAAATGCAGGGAAGGCCGATTGTTTTAACATTTACCATAATGTGATAACTTATAATGATGTGAGGATAATAAATACATTTAATCTGTCAACCTTTATATTCAAATTCAAGTACAATATAACAAAATATAACATAGTTTGTTATAACAGTTACCTGGGATGGGTGATATGTATCAACAACCGCATCTATCATGTTCATACTGTTTACCATAAGTTCCGCCCACATGTAATGATCCTGGTCTCTTTGACCAATAGAAAACGTGAACATGTAAACCCCTCCTTCAGAGCACGTGAAAACTCCAGTTTGCGCACTATATCCGCCTCCGTCGTTTGTGATTATCTGTAAATTTGGATTTGATTTTCTCTTAGATTTATATTCAATTCGATATTTCATTTTCATTTAAGAATACTTCCTGCTACTGTGATTATTAAGTACTCGAAAATAAATTTTATTTTCTGAGCCACATTTCCTTCTTCATCATGATATTGCTCTTTTTTTAAATTTTGAATTTTTCATAAAATTCTAGACAGAAGAATGCCCGTCCTAATGGAATATAGTAAAATCAATGTCACGTAGATACATTAATAAAAGAAATAGTTCGTAAGACCACTCCTTCTATTAATATTCTTCAGATACAAAAAGTTGCGGTTCAAAGATGTATCTTTAACTAGAGACTGTTTCACAACCACAAGGGAATAATACAATATTATGTAAATTGATGAAGAATTCTAACAACACATCTAGATGTATATGTATATAAATTAAATGTCAAAGGAAAAAAATAATCTGTCTTATAAATACAGATAATGTCGAATAAGTCATACTTTACTTTGACGTTAAGAAACAGAAAACACGTAGATCATGAGAACACAAAAGAATGTGTTTACCTTATTAAATTTGACCGTCTCGTGTTGGGAAATGGTGGCATCATGGTCCAGATAGACAGAAAATGCTATTCCACCGAATGCTGAAAAATTAAGATGTTGCAATTTTAAGTAAATAAAACAAAATAAGCCTGAATCCACACAGGCTGTACCCTCAGACATGTAACATGTTGTTGATCCATTAAACAATGAATTTACATGAATAAAATTTCAAAATTCTTGCAAAGCATTCATCTTTTGATTCGTGATAAATTTATGTCATTATATCAATTACTCGAACATTTATTTTAATTGTGAACAAACAATAAAGCAAATCGAAGATATATTCCAATTTCAAAATGTTTCGTGGGACTGAATGCAGAAATCTGCATTGATTGTAAATAGTCAAGTAAATATTTTAAGAACAATACGGATTAAACAACTTAGAGACAACATCATCGTATAACCAAAATTACATGGTATCAATTCATAAAGTAAACATAATTGTAACGTAAAAATAATTGATACTGACACTGTCTTGGGGACACCAAATTCCTTCGCCGCTCTGGCGTTTCATTTGATTTCAAATGTCGTGTTTTTTGGTTTTCATCGTGATTTTTGCGGTTAGAGAAGTCTGGTTTCTTCTGTTGTTCGTGATCAATACGACTGCCGTGTGTGTCCTCAAAATCATTGGAATTTATTTCGGTAACGTTGGTGTGTTTGGAATGACTTGCATGGCGGTAAGCTGAGTTTGATCCACTCAGCAATGGTCCATTTGAAACCAATGTCTTACTTTTGTTGGCATGTGCGTTCGTAGACGTTTTAATATGGTGTGTTTCTTTGCCTATGTGACCGTTCACTTTATGATCATGACTGTTTTTGTTTTGATTTCTGTGGTTGGAATGGCCGGTATGTTTATTGGAGTCCATTCTGTGATTCTGTTTACGAGATTGACCGTGACTGCTAGAGTCGTCAGACTTGTGGTGTTGATGATTAGAGTTATGGTGCGTATTTGTTTTGTTTGATTTGTGATTGACATGGTGATTATGATGGTAAGAATGCCCACCACTGGTTTTGTTGTTATTTCTATTATTAATTGTACTTAAGCTTTCAGTTTGGTGCTGATTGTGTTGATGATAACTTGATTTGTTTGATTTACGATTTTTAGAATATTGTCCATGCAGATTGATATTTGATGCGATCAATTCTTTATCATGGTTCTTATAAGCCTTGTGGTGATTGTCGTTGCTTTTTTTGTGATTATGACTTGATGAAAGCTGGCTCTTTTGATTATTCTTTGTATTCATGTCAGTCCATTCTTTCAAACCTTTATTAAGTATAAAACTTCTAATTGACGAGTATTTTCGCCGATTTCTCCGAGCAAGACGGTTTGTTCTATCAAGTGTAGCGGTAAGTTGACGCACTGTTCCTTCTAAGTGGTGGATTGCTTTCTTTTGTTCCTCTATAGTACTAGTCTGTGCGTTAAAATCGTGTTCAAGTCTAGTTATTTTGTTGGTATTAAATCTACAAAAAGTTTTCAATTGCAAAGTTTAGTTTAAAAATCTAACAGGTGTGACTGTGGTAGTTATTAACGATGTGACATAAGAATTTATTTATTTGACTTCAAGATAAAATAATTTATAATTGAAAAAGAAATAAGATATAAAGTCGTAAGTTATTACGGTAAAGTGTACAATACTAGTTAACAAGAGCTGTCACATGAGACAGCGAAGCTCGACTTATTAAAAACTGGATGCAGAAAAGAATATAAAACAATGAAAGAAAAATCAATTATGATATAAATTACATATGACATTCATATGACAAGAAGTTATAGTTGTAAACATAAAATCCAATTTCAAGGGGGAAAAGTTCTGGAAATAGTCACACTTGAGTTATGGACCTTGTCACACAACATGTGTGTAAATGATAAGAAATATATATTTGAAGTTTGAAGTAGATGCCTTAAAAAGTAAAGAAGTTGTATATATACTGCTTCAAGAGTTAAGAACCTTGTCACATAAGATCTGGTTGATGATAAGGAATATGTATTTGAAGTTTGAGGGAGATACCTTTAAAACTAAATAAGTTATAGTAAAAAATGACATTTTTCAAGTAAAAAAATCTAAGTTAATGGGGAGATAATTCTTGCAGTATTGGTGCAAGAGTTATAAACCTTGTCACATAAGATGTGGTTGATGCTAAGGAACATATTCTTGAAGTATGAAGTTGATCCCTTAAGAAATAAAGAAGAAACAGTTAAAAAATAATATTTTTTAAAGAAATTTCTAAGTTCAAGTGGAGATAAATCTGAAAATATTGGTACTAGAGTTATGAACCTTGTCACATAAGATGTGGTTGATGATAAGGAACATATACTTGAAGTATGAAGTTGATCCCTTAGGAAATAAAGGAGTTACAGTAAAAAATAATATATTTTAAGGAAAATTCAAAGTTCAAGGGGAAACAACTCCGAAAATATTGGTGCTAGAGTTATGAACCTTGTCACATAAGATGTGGTTGATGATGAGGAACATATATTTGAAGTATGAAGCTGATCCCTTAAGAAATAAAGAAGTTACATTAAAAAATAATATTTTTTAAGGAAAATTCAAGGTTCAAGGGGAGATAAATCTGAAAATATTGGTGCTAGAGTTATGAACCTTGTCACATAAGATGATGATAAGGAACATATACTTGAAGTATGAAGTTGATCCCTTAGGAAACAAAGAAGTAACAGTAAAAAATAATATTTTAAAGGAAAATTATAAGTTCAAGGGGAGAATAATCTGAAAATATTATTGCTAGAATTATGAACCTTGACACATAAGATATGGTTGATGATAAGAAACATACATTTGAAGTTTGAAGTTGATACCTTAAGAAATAAAAAGTTCTAGTGAAAAATATTTTACTGCACCAAAACTTTAATCTGAAATCTGGACGCGGACGCGGACGCCACCGCCGACGCCGGGCGAGAAGGACAGCTCTCCATATACTCCGTATAGTCGAGCTAAAATCCAAAGTTACAATATTGTTTTATGGGTGACTTGAATGTCAAAATATTTAAATTGAGCAGTCTTTCAAATGTGTTAAATTTAGTTACCTACCTCTGAGAGCTCTCAAGATTTTCAAGTCTTTGTAGGAGCTGATGGTTGCTTTGACTACCTTTCCTAGCAACGGCAGCGGGACACAAATTTAACACAACTAACAATATCAAATAATTTAACAGTTCCATTGTAAAGTTATTGTAAGACTAGTATGTTTGTTGAATGTATGTAGTTGATTGACATATGAGCCGCGTCACGACAAAACCAACATAATGGGTTTGCGACCAGTATGGATCCAGACCAGCCTGCGCATCCGCGCAGTCTGATCAGGATCCATGCTGTTCGCTATCAGTTTCTCTACTTGTAATAGGGTTTGTAAGCGAGCAGCATGGATCCAGACCAGCCTGCGCATCCGCGCAGTCTGATCAGGATCCATGCTGTTCGCTATCAGTTTCTCTACTTGTAATAGGGTTTGTAAGCGAGCAGCATGGATCCTGATCAGACTGCGCGGATGCGCAGACTGGTCTGGATCCAGGCTGGTCGCAAACCCATTATGTTGGTTTTGTCGTGACGCGGCTCATATATTATAAAGATAAGGGCGGAATGTATGTAGGCCAAATGAATTGATAACAATGCTGTTAAAGAAATGATTATTACCATATACTAGATAATTTTGTTATCGACAGGTCATATATATGCAACCTGATCAAAAGAGAAATAAAGTTAACAAAAAATAAACACTGGCAAGTCTTTCTTGATTGTACATTCACAACGTGCATTGACCAAGACAGTTGTAACTTTTAACATACGATTGCGTTTCATCAATGAGTGGTACAGGGGTTCGTCTTAACATCATGTTAAAGTTAAATATACCAATTCACTGTTGCCATATTTCATTTCAATAGAAAGCATACGTCGGTCAGAGATTATTTTTCTAGTAACTGTGAATTCTTAAACTATGTTCCTAAATGGTCCTTATCATTGATACTGTTTAAAGAATCATACCAAATGCGCTGGTGTTTCAATAATCATCTTGCTCTAACGTTAATAATGTTTATACTTTAAAACCATGTACTTTCAATTTACGAAAAGTTAAATATTAACATTAAGATACCTTTTCGGGAAACAAAATTTATGTTTTATGTAAATTAAACATTGTCGATTCCTATATATTGTCTCTTTTGTCTTTCTCGCGTAACAGATTATCTTATTTTTTTTTTCAGAAAAAAAAGTCAAAAACAATTTGTTCAAAGTAATGTTTGAGGAACATCGGCGAAACAAGTGGGCGACCTTAAAATTGAAAATCTCACTTTCTGATTGAAATGTCTAGACAAACTTGTCGAAAATAATCTTACACATGGACTACTTATCGTTTCCCCGGATAAGTTGGAGGATAAATTCAAACACAATCATTTAAGGAATTTATTTTACAGTCTAGGTAATATGACGGTTCTAGGAATATTTTATCTCAATAGAAGTGTAAAAATGTATTCTTTGCTTGACATAATAGAATTCTTGGCTAAAACCATGTGTCAGGTACACGTTGAACGGTAATACAGGACGAACTTCAGCTCAAAAACATTTTCTTCATCTACGTTTTTAGAATACGACTTTGTACATAAACACATTAATATTTGGAATCATCAATAAGATTAGAATTTAATACAATACGGGAATCATTTATTTTGACGAGTATATGACAGACAAACTATATTGGACGACCTGTCGAATTTGGACAAACTATATTGAACGAGCTTTCAGTCCAGTTAAACTGTATTATAACATCAGTCCGGAAAATCTACACTGAATGAGCTGTCATTGGAGTCCAGACAGACTATACAGGACAAACTATTAACTGAGTTTGGAATACTTTATTGGACGAGCTGTCACTTAAGTCCAGACAAAATATATATTGGACAAGCTGTCATTTGACTCCGGACAAACTTCATCGGACGAGTTGTTTGTAAATTGACTCTAGACAAACTATATCGGACGACCTGTTTGTAACTTGACCCCAGACAAACTATATTGGACGACCTGTTTGTAACTTGACCCCAGACAAACTATATTGGACGAGCTGTTTCTTGTCTCCGGACAAACCATATCGCACGACCTGTTTGTAACTTGACCCCAGACAAACTATATTGGACGAGCTGTTTCTTGTCTCCGGACAAACCATATCGCACGGCCTGTTTGTAACTTGACCCCAGACAAACTGTATTGGATGAGCTGTTTCTTGTCTCCGGACAAACCATATCGCACGACCTGTTTGTAACTTGACCCAAGACAAACTATATTGGACGAGCTGTTATTTTGACTACGGACAAACTATATTAGACGAGCTGTTAATTGTCCCCGGACAAAGTATATCGGACAAGCTGTTTGTAACTTGACCACAGATAAACTATATTGGACCAGCTGTTACTTGTCTCCGGGCAAACTATATCGGACGAGCTGTTTTTGACTCCGGACAAACTATATCAGACGAGCTGTTTGAAACTTGACTCCCAACAAAATATATATTTAATGACCTACCACTTGAGCAGAACATGATTTAATTAATTTATTTTGTATTCTTCAAAACACTTTTAAACATCTTTTTATTTATTACAGTCTCATTTTTATAAATTTAACCTTTTAGTACAGGAACAAATATTAAATAAATGTTGTTAGTATCCATGCTTGTATAAAATAACTTAAGTTATTAAGTTAAGCTATTTTATACAAGCATGGATACTTTTACAGATACGTCATTTAAGTTAACATTTCATGAGAAACTGTCACACGGACCTTGAAGTTACACAAAAAAGATGAAAGATATATTTATATATTATCAAAACAAAATATGATAGAATATCAATCGCTTGTTTCAACGATGACTTGCTTTAAACGTTCATCTTTTTTTGTGCAACTTCAAGGTCCGTGTGACAGTTTCTCATGAAACGTTAACTTAAATGACGTATCTATAAAATTGTGTGAGGTAGACTTCATTGACGTCACTACGTCTTTTCAAATACGGCACCGTTTTTTTTTCTTCTTCTTCTTCTTTTCATTTGACATGATTTACATCTCAGCAGGTTTCTAGACTATTCCGAACATATCCATTTTATGAACATCTGTTTCATCGTCCGGGTGTTACAAGTCCTACTTTACAACATACAGCATTTACACCAGATCATTCATTTATAATGCTTTTTGCTGCTTTTATAGGAAACGCATAAAACAAACACATACAGCTTCAGAACGAAATTAGAGCTAACTTGTACATGTTCAGCAAAATATTAAACCAATTGACTGCAATGGCGTTTTGGTATGGATAATATTATAAATAATTATAATAATTTCTAAAGCTTCTATATGTACGTGACACCAAAACTTCATTTGTTTACGCGGAAATTATCCTATCTAGTTTCAAATTTTTTCTAACACTTCTCAAATATCAAATTTACAAAATATAATTCATATAATTTATTTTCAAAGACGATATTCTATGTACCGATTTAAAATACAAAATAAATTTGAAATTGTAAAGATGCACATATAACACGCTATCAACTTTTTCAAGTGAAATGATATTTTACCATCACAATGGACAGCGGAAGACAATCAGCACGATTTGCAAATTTTTGCACGAGGATCACGGGCAAGGACGAATTAATGCCTAATTTCAGTTTAATGTAATATAAGTTGAGCGTCCATTCCAGAGATAAAAAATGTAAAAATTGTGCTTTCATTATAAAAAAGATATATTATTTCTAAATAATATATTTGATGAAGTGGACATTTACAAGTTTTTATTGTGACCAATACTATTACAGAAAAAGATTATTGTGACCAATACTATTACAGAAAAAGATTATTGTGACCAATACTATTACAGAAAAAGATTATTGTGACCAATACTATTACAGAAAAAGATTATTGTGACCAATACTATTACAGAAAAAGATTATTGTGACCAATACTATAACAGAAAAAGATTATTGTGACCAATACTATTACAGAAAAAGATCGCTTCCATTTCTTAATATAATAAAATGACAAAATAAATATGTTACATGTGTTTCAAAACATTTTTTTTTCATTTCATTTCTTCAACAAAGTAGATCTAGGATTTGAAACACGGTATGGTCTCGCATTCGTATCGGAATAATAAAGCGGTACATTTTTATACGAGTCACTTACAAGTACTTTAGGTTTGTCCATTGGAGTGTCTTTAATGTCAATTCTTTTTAGAATGCTGTCAGTTTCACCATATATAATACGTTTCGGGGCAATCTGCTTTATATTTATATGAAACTGCTTTTTATAATTATCCGAGTTCATCCAGAAATGGTGCCATCGATGTCGTAAAAATGAAAACCGTTTATCCTTCCTAACCATACCCCTCCTTCTCATTTCTATGCAAACTCTTTTGGTTATAAATGGCTGTTCCGCAAAATTACTGCAAGTTCTTTTGAATGACCTTTTACGGTTACGTACATCTATCTGATCTGTGAAATAATGAGTATTAGGCACATAAATAGCATCGTCATGGATCTCCGGTAGTACACCCCTATAGAAATATGGCGAATTACTCGTGAATTCAGTTTTCGTTCTATTTTCGTCATTTTCCTCAATGTTGTTATACCTAATAAAATTCCTTGTAACAAAGCCCGGACCAGTTCCGTCGGTCGTATCATCATATTTAAGTGTATCTTTAATTTGATAAACCATTTGTTTAAAAAACGGATGTTTCGGTCTACAAAACATTATGGCATTGTTCATGAAGATTTGATTGTCATAAATAAGCACGTTATGCTCAAATGGTTCGGTCGGAATGACGCATGCGTACTTCCTTGTCACGTTGTCTAACGGTCTTAAAGGTTCCACATCTAAGTCAATGTAGGCGCCTCCGAATTCATATAAGACAACATAGCGGAGGAAATCACCTTTGCTAATACTTTTGTTAAAAGAGTCCCAGTCATTTAGCAGCTCAGGGTACTTGTCTTTAATCAGTTTGCGCGCTGAATCATCAGTCCAAAAGTAGTACGTCCATGTTGGATTCATCTCATACATCATCTTCGCATATCTGGCGTATTTAAGTGGCAGACTTTCCGATCTAAACGTCTGATGGATTACATGCGGAATTCTCGGCTGTTGTCCAACCGTCGTTGGAAAATCCGAAACCGCGGCTGGTTGAAATGGCGGATATTTCAAGTGAGGAAATATATCCTTTAAATATAACGGTTTATTCTTTTCGCTATTATTTCTGTTGTTCAAAACTGTAAGATTTGGTAACAGAAATGTGGAGTTTGCCGTGTAGACTAGAGCTCTATATTTAAGGCTTGAACTAGGAGTCCATAACGCGTTGCTGGATTGATTAGCCTCAAAATAATCAGACCTTTCCCCTATTATCGACTGAATATCAGAATCTTTCTCCTCAACGTGTCCTTAAAAGTAAAAAAGAAAAATGAATTTAATATTTATATCTTTTACCATAATGAAGACGTATTCATTTATTCATTTAGTTGACGCAAAGTTCGGTTGAAGAATCAGTTTGCAACAGTATTCAGTGAGCTTTTCATTATTCATCTAAGACATAAGGGTGGGGCCAGCATTACACAAATTGCGCATACGCGAGAAAAGAAAAACAAAACCGATCAAAACACAGGGCAATCAATGGCAAAGTAATCATGTAATTACCGGCGGGCAGTTTCATAAGAAATTCTTGAATTCTGACCAATGCTCACAAGTTTGTTCTAAAAAATGTTAGCAGTCTTTAGATCAATACTCTTCGGGCCAAAAAAGCGTGTCTCTGGCGAGTTATATACTATCCTGAAGTGTATTACTGACTTTATGGAGCCGACTCTACACTTGATTCCATTATTTAAGGGGAGCGGTGGCCTAGTGGTTAAAGTGTCTGCCTCTCAACCCAGAGTTCATGGTTTCGAGCCCTACTCGGGTCACGACAATGATTCTTCTTTATGACACCAGTACTGGCTGGTTCCAGGAATTAAGCGGATTCAAAAGTGCTTAATGTTCCAAGAACTTGTTTCTTAATCGAGCTTAAATAAATATGTTTAAACCAATTCCATTATATAGAAATAATCCGTCAATTGTATTATTTTACTGCACCACTCAAACCATAAATTGTCACGTGATATAGGCACCGTGTATTTAGGTAAATTTACCCACTAAACACTATATATAAGTTTCCTCACACGGTACGATTAACTAGTTCCTAATCTATGAAACGAAACTACAATGGTAATTAGCAAGTGACGATTATGCTACCTTAATCACAGACACTAATCCACCGAAGTCTTCTTTCATAAAAAGTAAAATGTAGTGTTGATGATGCAGTAATATATTTCAATAATTGTTAACTGGTATTAGATATACTTGTTCGTTGCTGCAACTTTTGTATGCTAAAGAAATATTGAGAACAAAGAAAGAAATACAATATTTTTCAAAGAAGTCATCTGGTCAGCTGGAATCATGGGCCTGTCAGAATACAATTAAAGTTTATGAAGGGAAACAAATCCTGGTATATCTTGGTCATTAGCTTCCCCTTTTACGTTTCCGGAATTTTCGGTTGTCTTCCAAACATAAAATATACACAATTACTTTGAAGCGTTCATAAAAATAGGGTGTTTAACAACGTCCATAATTCCAACATACAAATCGGAAGCATGTTCCTTTTGTATGAAAAGTCAATGACCTGATACTCGATCTATTTAATGTACATAGAGTAGGAATTGTGGTAATTTATCCAAAATCTATTATTTTAATAAAAAATTGAGGGGCGTCTCTGGTCAAGCGGTTAAGATCGTTGACTTTAAACCATTTGTGCCCTATTACTGTGGGTCCGAATCCAGCCACGGACTTTGGATTTCCTCATGTAAAGAAACTGTCAAGCAGTTCGTCGTGCTCTGAAATAATGCACGGGGTCATGAGGTCTTCTTCGATCAGAAAAACTGAAATGACCTGCAATCGTAAAACTCAAACAAAGATAAATTAGAAAATTGACTCACCAAATTCTCTCCAAACGGTCTCCAGGACAACGAGTATCATGATTGCCAATACGCAGATACAGTACAAAGTAAACACCTTTCTTCTTTGACTTTGCATTGCTGATTTTCTACAATATCCATTTAAAAAAATGTAACACATGAAACATTATAAATTCATTGATCTAACAAGAACAGTTTTCTATTTTTACCCGTCATCCAAAATCAATACACTGTCATTAGAATACACACACGCGCGTTAACTTAACATTTCAATCAGCAGCACGTGGTTTCCATTATACATGTATTATAAAACCGTTAATTGATCAGTGTATCATATATGAGCCGCGTCACGACAAAACCAACATAGTGCGTTTGCGACCAGCATGGATCCAGACCAGCCTGCGCATTCGGGCAGTCTGATCAGGATCCATGCTGTTCGCTGTCAGTTTCTCTACTTGTAATAGAGTTGGTAAGCGAACAGCATGGATCCTGATCAGACTGCGCGGATGCGCAGGCTGGTCTGGATCCATGCTGGTCGCAAACCCATTATGTTGGTTTTGTCGTGACACGGCTCATATGTTTTCATACCTTTACAATAATTGTAGCATACATGTTGGACTTTAATACAGAATTTATTGAACGAGACTAAAATTATATCATACGAGCCTCTGGTGAGCCTATTTGAATATTTTATTTAACGAGTTCAATAAATTGAGTAATGAACTTACACGAATTTAATATTTAGCGCGTCAAAATAATTTTATAATACTGCACGTTTGTAACGTCATTTTTCATTGGATAATCGTGACGTTTATATAGTTTTATATACACGGCTGCTGTCGATTCATGAAGAAATCTTATTTTTTTTTCTCTAAAAATGATGCTTGCTGTATTATAAATTCGTTATAAAGATTGTTGACAGGTTATACGGCCGTATATAAACGGCTCGGGTTATATTTACAAATAGCCGTTTATATAGCGCCATATAACCTGTCAACGATCTTTATAACTAATAATATATACGGCCGTGCAATACCATTTTTTACAGAGTCGCAAATGTGGCACGGGTATCTAATAAATACAAGTTCTTATACAAAATCAGGAGATCAGTCACATATTTATTATCTGTCAAAATGTAAAAATACAACTTACTGGTATGTAATAACAGGGCTATTTTCTTTACTTAGCAAGGTTGCCTCAACTGTTTTCTTTTAAGCAATCTGATGACCAGGGTACGATAAAAGCGGTGTCACCATCTGCAATAAATCGATGTCAGTTTGAAAATGACCGGCCAGGCAATCAAATTACAAGTTCTTTTACGTGATTAATTTACATTTTGGATGAATACCGAAAGAAACATATCAATTGGATCAAGCGATCATACTGTTTGCATTACAAACGTTAGATATTCACCTATGGCAGCTAGCAAGTTCACTTAACTAACATAAACTTGAACTTGAATCTTTCATTGTAGGTTGGTTAAGGACACAGATTCAAAGCAACGTGGGGTGACATTCTTTAGCAATATCAGTATTTTTGGCTACTTGTATTCGAGTCGTACTTGGACCGACATGTGTATTGATGCATAAGTTTCTTTTTAATTATCAGTATTTTCCTATTGTCTTTGTTTCTTTTATTTACATTTTGTCTTCAATAACCATTAAATCATTATACTGATTTTGACATATTACACCAATACAGAATCATTTTCTAGTTTGGTTTCACTTGCAGTGTCGGTGCCGCTGTCAACGTCGCACATGTACAGATTTACAATCGTTAAAAGGCGGCACTTGGCCCGTTTCGTCAATCCAATCAACTGCTAAATATATGTAAATTTATTTATTGTTTGTTTATAGTATAGAGGGGTATATTTCCCGTTATTTTTCAATTATTTGCTTACATTTTTCAATTATTTGTAGCAGGACAGCCTATCATTACATTTTACTGATATAATCTTATTTTCAGAATAATATCTAAACAATGAATATTTTTCCTTAGCCTTATTTATACATTTAGTATCTTTTCAAACTATAGTAACAGTAAGCATATATAACTTAATGCATTATTTCATGATATTCATGCTATTCATATCTTATGTAAGGTTTTTATCCAATAGAGGGTTGTTCATTAAATTTAACTTAATACACTTCAATACATTTTAAAGCAGAATATTGATTCTCGATATTGTTAACTTAATATTTTGTAACATTCCTCTTTTTGTTACTTATTTTCAAGTCATGCCTTTTTCATGAATTGTGTGATTGCAGAGAGAAGTGGCTATATAAGCCAGTATTTTCGGTCATTTCATTGCCTTGTCTACATATGCAAAAGGTAGCGTATACCTATTATCGCCTGACTTGGTCATTTATCTCTATTTTCCCTATGAAGTTCTTTATGTAACTTATATTTTATTTCGTGACATTTTAAGAAATCAATTGAATATTTTGACATAGAAACATATTATCTTAAATCTATTTTGCAATAAAACTGCTGAACTCTGAAATGCCTATGTTCTTCATATTTGAATTTTCAATTTAATCTTCAATGAACCTGGGTAAATAACTAGGACGTTAATTGTAATCACTGTGTGTCCGTTTGTCAATCTCCTATGATCTAACTAATTGTACTGTGCGTTGAGATATTGTGGGCAGTAGAAGAGATATTCCACCCCAGAACAAATATATCCCAGAATCTAGCTATATGGCACGTCAAAATAGTTTGGCTATTTCGTGTAAGTGTAGCATATACACGTCACAATAAACTTCTACCTTTTGATAACTAAATGACTTTTTTGAAGAATATTTATACATAGTGTACACACTTACCTTTGTTCCATAAACATTAATCGTAACTCATATCCGTGCACTATAAAAAATATTGCGTAGCTCGCCAAGAGCATAAATATTGCATATATAACGCAGATCAAATCAAATATATTTTATCAAGTTTACAAATTTGTCAAATGCGTGTTTACACCTATTGATGAGGGTAAATAAACCGAGCTATTTCAAGTCACGCCAAACTGAACACACACACACACATTGACTTGATTTCGGGTGAATGTGTCATACATGATTATGTTAAGCGCATGTTAAATTCACTGGTTACTTTGTACAGTAAAATCCTACTCAAGACCATCCCGCTGTAGAGACCATTTTTTAAGAGAACGGAATTTTCTGTTCTTTATGCCATTGGTTACATAATTCAGAATTAAGCCCACCCCGCTTATCCACTTTTAATAGTACCAGATTCAGTCCCAATTCTTTGTTTTATTCTTTATTTGACCCTACTATTGAGATCACTGATAATAAAGTCAACACCTACCTAATTCTTAAATTTGTTGTTATCATCTGCTTGAATGCTCTTAGGTATGACACTTGATATCCCAAGATGCCAAAAACTGTTAATTATTGGGGTTTTTTTTTGTAATGAAGAGTGGTTTAATATTGCTTTCAGCATATTTATTTTGTGAAGATTTAATTTCTTATTTTATAGCTGAATAGTGTACATTATTATATAGTAAAATCATATAATAGATTTAAAATCAGACCAAAAAGAATTTAATGTCAAATTTCTTCAGAAATATGTTTTCCTCTTATCAGATTAAATATTATAACACACTTTTATATTGTATTTGCAGGTTAAGATACATATTGTTTGTTCATACAAAATGACTAAAATAGACCATGCAAGCTATGATAAGAATATTCACAATTAAGACCATCCTACAATTAAGATTACTTTCTTTCAGTCCCAATGGTGGTCTTAATTGAGAGTTTTTACTGTACATGTAATTTTGGATAACGCACAATGTATGGTTCGATAAAGTTAAACAATGACTTTATGTACATGTAATCATAAAAAATGACCTACATGTACAGTCACAATTAATAGAAGTGTATACTTGCTGAGATCTAAGGCATTTTAAAAGTTGCAAAATTCAAAAAGTCTATTTTTTGGTCTATATCCAATATTTAAATTGTAAAACTCTAATTTTATGTTGTATACTATAATATTTATTTAATGAAAACCTAAATGTACTGTAACCTGAGACAATATGAAAGAGTAGTCCTGAAAAGGGTTGTTGGTGCCAGCAAAAGGCCTGTCGTTCAAGCCGTCTAACCGTGCTAGGGGCTCGCGCACACTAGCACACCATCCTCGTCGACCCGAAGCCTACTTTGTAGGGCCACTCCCCTCGGCTTAGTCAGGACATCGGCAGCTGGTCCGCAGCACAAGTTCCGATCTTTTTCGCCGTCCCCAGTCTTCAAATCTTCTGCCGATGCTTTATCAGAAATTCGCGCTTAGTTTATAGGCTGGGCTTAATATGTTAAGTGTTCTATCCCATGATTCAAATTATCGAATAAATATTTTTCAGTATGACTACAATAAATATATATAATTATACAATATATATTTTCAAATATAGAACATATATATAGAAAATTATCGCATACAAATATTTTTATGTTGGACAAGTATTCAGTAGGATTGAATAAATATTTTATGGTATACAATATAAAATTAGAGTTGGATATAGACCAAAAATATATTAATTGAATTTTGCAACGTTTAACATGCCATAAGGAATGATACAATTTATGCATTACCAATCTTCTTTACTATTCCTTACAATGGCATGCATACCTTTGAAATTTAGCATTCTTGTATTTATCCATATTGGACAAACTGAACATGTATTATTAAGAATGCAATCAACACACATGGGTTGTATCGATATCATTCAGATGTGAGCATGTTAACAAAATACATATAATTTTGGCGGATATTCCCCTCCATAGTAATCATCACACCTTTAAGATGCTTGCCTCTTTAATAAGACCTAACCACCTAAAAAAGTCAAGTTTTTCTGTCAGGAACAGTACATCAAATAAGATTTGTACGTCACAGACGAAGTTTTCGATGTTTTTAACATATTTTGTAATAAGATAAATTTTTCTCAAAGTTTAGTGGCATGTACCATCCTTTAAAAGCTAGCAGTATGTCAACGAGTTAAGTATTTTGGAAAGTTTTAGATTATAAAGTTGTACAGTGTAAATATTCATGTCAAATAGAATTTGCGGTTAAAATGCAATTTTGTGTACAAGACACTAATTAAATATGACACAATTAAATGTCGCATTCGTTTATTTTTTATCTGAGTATAAATAGCCTAAGTTAAGCCGTAGCAGTCACTTCTTTCATCGCTTTGATGTTGCCGATCATATCATTCTCTTTTATTCAACGACAAGTTTCTCATGGAACTTGAAACGTTTCATTACACGTAAGAGCCCGTTTATTTGCTTTAAATGTCTAAAATCGAGAGATTGGTACGGGTTCTTGCGATACCATAGCTGTTCTTAAAAATTTCGGAATTCAGTCTCCGTTTTAGGAAAATTCCACAAGAAGATTATCACACAATCTGATATACCTAAGGATTCCAGGTACCCTCCGCTAAATTTCCAGGGTATCTTAAAGTAACAGCAAGTTATCTACAACAATATTACTTAAATCGAGTAAATTGACGATATATGAAAAGTCACGTGATTTGGCTACCAGCAGAGGTGTTAAAATTTAATTGCAATACATTATTTGATAGCCATTGAAGTGATAATGTATATAGGACTTTCAAAAACAGTTATTATTCAGAGCGGGCGCTATGGTGCAGTGGTAACATTATCTGCCTACCAATCAAGGGGTCGTGAGTTCGATCCCCCGCTACTCCACTGAACGAATGACTAAAATGACTACAAGACAAACAAAACCAGAAGATGGAACGAAGACGGATTATCGACGAGGACTTATAGCAGAAGAACGGAGACGAGGACCAATAACAGAAGAACGTAGACGAGGACTGATAACAGAAGAACGGAAACACAAACTGATTTCAGTAGGACGGAGACGAAGACTGATAACAGGCGGGCGGAGACGAGAACTGATAACAGAAGAACGGATACGAAGATTGATAGCAGGAGGATGGAGACGAGGACTGATAACAGAAGGACGGAGACGAGAATTGATTACAAGACCAACGGAAACACGACCTGAGAACAAATGAACGGAAGCTAGGACTGATAACAGAAAAACGGAGGCGTCTACCGATAACAAAGGACGGAGACGAGCACTGCTAACAGGAGGACAGACACGAGGATCGATACACTTGACGGTAGATAACGTTATTGGACAAGGAATAATAACAGAAAAACGAGTTATAAGAACATACCGAAGACCATACAATAGTAACGGTAGACCTTCAAACGGCAAAAGACAGACAAAAAGGCACAACTGTATCTGACTGGCAAGCACAAAGACGCTGAAAGGAACACAAAACGGAAGATACGGACAACGAAACAGGAAACGAGAAATACATACAACATTTACGTAACAAATACGTAACTTACAACAACAATTACGTAACGTAAAATACGCTGAATTGAACCGTCAACAAGACGATAGATACGTATCATACGACAACATAAACATAAGGGAACATACAACAATAGTCCAATAGCAAAAAATAGCACAGGCAACATATGCTGAACGGAAAGTACAAAACATTACATGGGAAGACAGAAAACAACAAATTGCAGTAAACACAGAAGATAGCATTGAAAAGGACAGAAAGAAAATGACGATACTTGTCTGCAGATTGACCTTACGGGACATAACAAAACAGACGTGTATTTAAGTTTAAGAAATTTTTTATCGTTTTATAACATAAATATGATGCTCAAATGAAGATTTATCAATATTGTAATTTTCAAAAAGCATTATTACAAATTGATTTTCGTTAAAGTCTAAGCCAGTTTTTTTTTAAATTCAAAAATGAATGCATTAATTCTAACTTTAAATTATTATGTGAATAAATATTTGTTGTATTTAACATAATATTGCCTGTTTTGAAATTGTTTAAGAAGAATAATATATACCTATTATGCTATATAAAACTTCACTTAACTGTTTGTTGCATCCTTGATTACAGCATACAGGATATTCGTAAGCATTGGATTACACTATATACTAACAGTTTTCACTTTGCATATGTCATAAAAAAACTATGTATAATCCTAAAGGAATAACTTTGTATGTGTTTGCGATATTTATGTGACGAAATAAATTGCTTTATCTGTTATCTTTGGGCCCATTTATTACAATTTATTTTTAAAATCCTTTTTGGGCCCCTGAGGGTTTTTTTTGTCTAAAAGTGAGAAAAAATAAAGTATTTCGTGTTAAAATAACTTTGGCCATTTTACTGAAACGGGCTTTCCCAAAAAGAATAAGAAACTTTCAGAAAAAGGCACAGTCTTTTAAAATTCTGACAGTATACCCTTATATTGTTCAACGTCTATATTAAGTTAAATTACGCAAATTTTAATAGATTTAAATATCACATAAACTATTTTAACCGATTTAAACGGTATAATAACATTATGTTTTCCAAAATACCTTCTCAACTTGCTACTTTTTCAGAAACAGTTTTATCGTAATTTTTTCTTTTTGGCGAAAAATGTCACCGGGCATATAAAGGAAAATATTTGTTAAATAGTGAATTTCAAATAATTAAATTCAGCATATTGTTAAAGTTTTTATGGCCCTTGTACCTCTGCTGAATTTAGAGTTCAATATTGCAGATACAGGAAAAGGAAAGTACAATTTTAATCTTATAAATGTGTGGTTTATAAATGATTTAAAATTTTTATCACAATTTCGGACTTTCTTTTAAAAAAAATGTGTGTCTTACTACATGTATTATTACCATGTTATAATAGACTGCAAATAAAACATTATGCTTCACAAATTGAAAATAAATCTCTTTAGTTATTACACATATTTTTTACTCTATGGACTCCATACAACTGATACTTCGTCGAACACAATAAAACATAATATCATCATTTTTTGTGGGTTTTTTTTGCACATGTTTCATGCAAATGCGCACTGTATATTATTGCTTTTCTTTTTCTACTGACAATACGCTCCCTTCACAGCTCACTTTATATTCAAGAAAGTGAGCGATAGTGAAATATTCGACCTATCTAGAGTAGAGTGACAAAAACAACATAACTTACAAAAGCAACTGTTCTAGTTACAAGTTGCCAATAATTTATTCTCCGATGTTTGTTTGGTTTAGACATTGCTTGTTTTAACAACGATACCATGCAAAGATACACACAAATGTTAACAATTTTAAAGGAAACAGACAGTGTTTTGTTGAACTTCTCATTTGTTTTTTACAGCATTTTAAATGTCAGTTAAGCAAAGAAAAAATATTGACATAGTTTCTAAATATCTTTCATTTTATTTCATGTTTAGAGGCTTGACTTGATGAGTTTATGTTTAAATACATGGTCTCTTTGAATAGGTATAAGAAATTTTCCACCTATATGATATATGATACAGTTGAGAATCAATGAAGTGCATGGATAGATTTTTAGCTGTACGTTTGATTATTATCACCGCGTGTCTCAATGCACATGAACAATAATTTCTGGTTCAATATGTATTTTGATTTATTTGTTTGTTTGTTTGATTGATTGATTGATTGATTGATTGATTGATTGATTGATTGATTGATTGATTGATTGATTGATCGACTGATTGATTGAAAAGTTGATTAACTAGAGTATATTTATATCTCAAAGTCCCCTGGTCATCTTACGTGATCCCCTTAAATTATATATTTTACAAATAAATATAGTATGTGTACATCAAAAAATCGTGTTAATGTTTATCTACATATAGATGATCCCCTGCTCAATTTACGTGACCCCCTCATACATTTTCCATTATAAAAAAAGAGTATATTTACATCTAGATGATCCCCTGGTCATCTTACCTAATCCGTTATGAATATATGTTTTATAAGAACTTGAATGTTTATGCATCGTAAAGACCTCCTATTCATCTAAGGTAACCCCTCATATACGTGTATGTTCCATAACAACTAATGTGTATGTATATGTAAATGATCCTCTGCTCATCTTACATTATCCTCTCATACATCTTTTATAAAACCTAGAGTATATGTCATGTAGATGATCTCTTAGTCATCTTACGTGATATCCTCACATAGTTTAATATCGTGGTTAAATTATTAGGCATATGAATGAAAAAAACAACATTATTGTACGATTTATGTTCTGAATATTTTAAAATCTATTTCCATTTTTTAGACATACATATATATTTATAAGGAGGATCAAGCATAATTATGCACTATTTACAAGTGACATTTCCACTACACTATGGTCTTAGTTTAATCAAGGATGATAACGCTTTATTTTGAAATTCGTGCAAAATTTATAGGCTAAGTGTGATTCTATCCCATTATCGAATAAATATTTTTCAGTATACATTAAATATTTTTACTTATACAATACACATGTATATATTTTCAAATATAGAACATACATATAGAAAATTATCGCACACCTTCCGGTCCTACTCTGTCGTGTATTAATTGTTTATTGTTTCTAAAAAAATGTACTAAAATGTTGTACTCTTATATTGCGCAGGGTCTTTCAAATAGTAATTTGAAAGACCATGTATTGCGCGTTCCTCGCGGTTATTAAACGCCGTGATGGCGGTATACACGGAAGAGTACGGCCGTACGGTGATAATGGCATTATCCAATTTCATCATTAGTATTTTGTTAAAAATGGCTGTTTTCATTGAAAATTGCAATGAAACTGTAAACAAGGGCAACATTGTCGCAATATACGCCCGTCGCAGAAGCCTTTGAGAATGATGTGGGCATTACAGATATGTAGGAGATATGCTCTCGGCAATATCTTGAAAATATCCGGATATACTATCATCTCTAGTGATTTTTTTAATCTGAACTTTGACCCTATGTGTGACCTTGACCTTAGCCGCAGGGACCTAAATTTTGCGCGCGACACTCCGCCTCACAATAGTGAACATTTGTGCCAAGTCATATTGAAATCCCTCTATGTATGTAGAAGTTTTGCTCCGGACAAGCCTTTTGCAATGACCTCTAAGTGTGACCTTGATCTTTGACCTATAGACTTGGTTCATGCACGGGACACTGCTTCTTATAGTGGTGAACATTTGTATGAAGTTTCATTTTAATCTCTCCGTATGTGTAGGAGATATGCTCTGGACAAAATCTCTATATTTTATCATCTTTAGTGACCTTGGCAATCATCTTTAGTGACCTTGACCTTGCATATATTAATCTAAATTACATGTTTCACACAAGTAGTCATGATAATGACCATTTGTGTTTCAATCCCTCAATAAATGATGACTAAATGGTCCCAATACACATTTTCATATTTTTATCTGAACTTTGACCCCTATGTATGACCTCTACTTGGGCCGCAGGGACCTAAATTTTGTGCGCGAAAAATATAGGAAATATACTCCGGACAAAAAGTGGACGCCGCCCACTCATCCCCTCTCTGGCACCCCTTGATGTATCAATTTGATAGGGGATGGCGTCGAAAAAGTGATTTTTTAACACCATTTCTAAACAAAACAAAGTGTTTGGGGTCTAAATAGGGCATGAGGCCTCAAAAAGGGAGTGAAAAGGCGTGAACAGACTTCTATATGAAGTAATGGGTTAATGTCTTTAATACACTTGATACTCCTTAGCTGTATATCCAATAAGTTCTACTTTGATATTTATGTTGTTGAAATTCATGTCTCCATACTGTAAAAGTACAGTTACTTATATAAAGTTGCTTTGCTAAGTATATGCAAACTTACAAAGTTCACTAGATCTACTGTAGAATCAAGTTTCTCCGAATAAAATTGTTTTTGTGTACATGTGTTTTTTTTAACGTTATTTTTCTGAATATTCAACATGTATTGGTTTTCTCATGTGTTCTTTTGTCCAAGTACATGTATAAATCAAATCGGTAAGTAAATAACTAAGCTACGACAATTTAAGCAAATTTCAATAGTTTGACCTTGACAGTTAATAATGATTGGTTAATGTAATTTCAGAATAATGTCGCTTTTGTCGTGTTTTAAAGTTTTTTGTCCAAGGTATGAACCACATATGTAAGTAAATAGCTATGGCTAATTGTTATTTGATCAACGTCAAATTAAGGTGAAGGTCAACTTAAGACTGGTGTGCACATTTATTGCAGTTTAAGCCAATTATAGCAAAAACAAGATTGCATTTGTGAAAGATGCTATGCCACCGCATTAATACAACACTATATAGTAATAGTTTCTATACAATTGAAGATTGCCATAATGCATAGATTACTGACCTATCAAATTGTTATTATCAGATAAGTACCTTTAGACAAGAAGATCTTTAATGTTTTACTTTATGATATAGTGACTGAAAAATCATGACCCCCGGGGCAAGGCCAATTTTGACCCCCGGGCTATAATTTGAACAATCTTGCTAGAGGTTCACAACACAATGTTTCATGCAAAATATCTAACCTCTAGCCTTTGTAAATAAGAGAAGATGATTTTTAAAGTTTTTACTATATACATGTAAAGAAAACCTATGACCCCTGGGGCTGGGCTAATTTTGACGCTAGAGGCAAAATTTTAACAACATTGGTAGAGTGCCTATAAATAATATCATATACCAAATATCAAAGCTCTAAGCCTTGTACCTTCAGACAATAAGATTTTTTAATGTTCTAATATATGAACATAGTGAAAAATCAATGACCCCCGAGGCAGGGCCAATTTTAACCCCAGGGCTATAATTTAAACAATCTTGCTAGAGGTTCACTACACAATATTTCGTGCAAAATATCTTATCTCTAGCCTTTGTCAATTTCGAGAAGATGATTTTTTAAGTTTTTACTATATGTACATATAGTGAAAATCAATGACCCCCGGGGCGGGGCCAATTTTGACCCCAGGGCTATAATTTGAACAATCTTGGTAGAGGTCTACCAAACAATGCCTTATGCAAAATATCTAAGCTCTAGGCCTTGTGGGTCTTTACAAGAAGATTTTTAGATTTATTTTTCTAATTCCTTGTGTTTGCCATGGCAACCAGATTTCTGCAATGAATGAAGTGCTTTATGAAACAACTTTGGAAGCCCTTCACCCTAGGATTAATCCTGCCAAGTTTGGTTGAAATTGGACCAGTGGTTTTTAACAAGAAGATTTTTCAAGTTCATATATAATCTATATAACACGCACGCACACACACACACGTGAATCGCTACATGCCACTGCATCGCAGATGCTGCAGTGGCTTAAAAATATGAAATTACTATAATTTGATCTTCAAGGTAAAGGCTATTTATAGGTCAATGTCAACTGAGTTTGATCTTTTTTTAAGACGTTGTCCTTAAAGTAGTAATGCTCAAGTATGAATTTAAGACCATTCATTCATAAATAACAGCTTTATACAACGCCAGCAACACAACTTTCATTCACTCAGTACATTAAAGAGCATAGATAAATCTTTGTAAAACATGTATGCCCAGTATCAGCAGTCAATTAGTCAAGTGGCTAGGTTATTGTGGCTGACTTTTGACCTAGTGACAAAACAATATCTACCTGTCATGACTAGTCGCTAGGTCATTGTGACCGTAAAGGTTGTGTGCAGCAATTTTATAACAAAGTTTTCACACAAATCTTACCAAATGATATAGGCATAAATTTTATGACTCATGTAGGCCTCCTGAATATTACATTAGACCTTAAAAAAGTGTATACCAAACACATCTTAATAAATAACTGGAAATGTGTCCATAGGGCACGGGTGCCCCCACACTCCGGCCACTGTTTTGTCAATCTTATGACTCTAGGTCAAATTTTTTGAGCTACATGTGCCACAAGTTGAAAACTAAAAAATTTGTACTAAGAAAAGGGCAAGAACTTTACAAATACTGAACAAATCCACAAGCAAACCCAAAAATATGTACGTACACATGCTGACCAAAATTTTTGAATTTTTCAGGCTTACAGGTCAAAAAAATTTGAGCTATGCATGAACAAGTTGAAAATTGCAAATTTATACTAAGTCAAGGTCAATAATTCAAACAAAACTTGAAAAATTCCACATGCAAGACCCAACGTGCATAGCTTCACAGTGATGTTTATCATTATTCCTGTAAAGTTGGTTGATTCTAGCTCAAGCACTGAAGGAACAAATATCGCAACATAATGGATAGTTTTTACTAAGTCAAGGGCAATAACTCTGACAAAACAGAATAAATCCGCAAGCGAAACCCCAGGTGCACAAGTTTCATGTCTCTAGGTCAAATACTTTTTGAGCTACATGCGACACAAGTTGAAAATTGCAAAAAAAATTAAGTCAAGGGCAATAACTCTACAAATACTAAACAAGAAGGTCATTATGGCCCTAGATCGCTCACCTGACCCATCAAACTCATCCAAGCATTCTGACCAAGTTTGATGACAATTGAGTAAAAAATGTGACCAGTAGAGTGTTAACAAGTGTTCTCTATTTTTAGCTCCTGTTTTTCATCCAAGATGTCCCATGAGCTATTACCAAGACAAGCATCCTGACAAAGTTTGATGGCGATTGAGGCAAAAATGTGACCGCTAGCTAGAGTGTTAACGAACAAATGTGGACGGATGACTGACATTCAACGATTCTAAAAGCTCACCCTGAGCTAAAAAGGGAAAATCAAAGTTGACAGGGAAGTTTATTCTGGAAATGTGGACAGCAGATACATGTATAAAGACCTTGTCATATTACAATTATCTGGGAATTTGCAGTTTGAAGTAAATCCTGTTAGAAATGAGGAAAAAATAATCATTTATAGAAAAAAGGGGGCGCACAATGCTGGAAATAGTCAAGCTAGGGTATTGAATCTTCTCACACATGATTTGAGTCAAAATAAGGAACATATAAATGTACTTGAAGTTTGAAGTAGACATCTTTAGAAATAAAGAAGTTATAGAAAACCACATTTTTTCATGAAATTTCCCGAGTTCAATTAAGGATGATAATTCTGATAAGTGATATGAAACTATTGCCACATATTTGAAATAGATGCATTAAGAAATAAAGAAGTTATACAAAAACAACATTTTTTTCTAAGATAAGGGGAGGTAAATCTAATAATTTTAGTGTTAGATTTGTGAACCTCTCCATATCTATCCATATTGCAAGTTTTTAAAAATATTTTCAGTAATTTTTAAGTTATCACAATTAGACCTACATGTATTGTTATATTTGCCATATTTTAAGTCCATTTGTTGCCAAAGCAACCAAATTTTTCAACATAGATGTGCACAATCTCCAGACTGCCATCTATCCATATTTTAAGTTTCTAAAAAAAAAATTCAGTACTTTTTGCGTTATCCCGGGATCTAGTTTTTGTATTACATTTGCCATGTTTTAAATCTATTTGTTATCATAACAACCAAATGTTTCAACATAGGGAGAAAAGAAAAATGTATGCATTATCTTCAGACTGCCATCTATCCATATTTCAAGTTTCACTAAAATATTTTCAGTACTTTTTGCGTTATCAAGGGATCCAGTTTTGTGGATGGAAGTATGGGCGGACGGACGGACAGATGGTTTGAATGGACGTGCTCAAAGTCTGGTATATAAGTTGCCACTCTTTTGTTCTCTCTATTGTTCTTTTAGCCAAGTAAGAGAAAAATTAGCCACCAAAGAGCTTACTGAATGAAAAGCATCAAAGGAAATTTACCCTTCCCATAGCCCTTTAAGTATCTACATGTTTGTACACCTAAAAGTCCCCTCCAGTTTAACTAGTAGGGAACTTATAACATATAGGACAATATTTTATTAGAAGATCTATTGCCATAATATTATTTTGTATACCTATATAGTTTTGTTTTGTTTAGTTTTTGTTTGGTTTGGTTTTACAGGGCACCAACCAGCTAAGTCATATTGTGCTGAAAAAGGAAAGATGAATTTGGATATTACCCTAAATGTTTCAAACTTGAAGCAACACCAGGGGTCATAACCACCTTACCAGCTGGAGCTATTATAGATGCAGAGAGTGCAGTAATTCAAACCCATTTAGCCCCCCTTTATGATCACACAGGGATAAACGGTGGCTGCAATTTTGATGCCTCAACCCTTAAAGGCAACCCCTCAGCCACAAGAGTGGTATATGTGTTTTCTCATGAAAATACTGAGTTTTATTACAAAAAAAAAATAGTCATTATCTTTCTTCATTTTTTTTTTTTTGGTATTTCTATTTTTCAATTTATAAACAATAATACATTGTACCATATTCATATCTAAGTTAGCTTGATGAATACTCTGTCAGTTATTTAAATAATAACGCATTTCTCTCTAAATTTATTGTGTTTTCAATAATCTTAAAATCTTAATTAGGCATGTCTGTAAAACATTTTTATATACCTAATCTCTGAAAGCATGTTTGTACATGCAATATTCTTTACATAATTTTAATTCATATGTTGTCTTAATAATTTCTTTATTGCTTTAATAGATAGTACTTTATATTTAAGTCCTTATAGTCCTTATAGTTTCATGTATGTTGTTAATGTTTTGTTGTTGTTTTTTTTTCAACAGAGGAAACAATAAAATTTTCTTATAAAACAGTAGGATGATAAAATGCGTTATTTCCCTCCTCACATCATCAGAGGAAGTAAAAGTAGCAAAATTTCTTTCGATCTTGCGAAACAGAATAATATAATTTCTTGATTTTTTCGTGACATAGTACGAAATCATCTTTTCAAAGTAAGTTTGTGATTTATTTTTGTACACATATTTCAACATTTATTACATTATTAATTAATAATATTTTAACAAAGTATTTCATTGAAAATTTAATTATGTAAGAATTTAATGCCAAATGTTTATATTAAATTCAAGTATCCTTGTCTTAGCTTCTGCTTCAAGTTAATACAATTTAATATAATGTAATTTTTACACAAAATTTAATCAAATTTATAACTATGTATTGATTAAAAAAAATAGTATAAAATTAATGTAACTCTGGAAATCAAAAATGTTTCACTATTTTAAAGAACTAGTTCAATTTACTATTGATAAAATATTGGTAAGTTATTTATTTATTTTTCATAAAGTTTTTTTTTTAAACAAAATTGAAAGTAAGAAACTTTTTTAATAAATTGATACTGGAAAAGTTGTAACACAAAATAGACTGAAAGAAAATCCACCATGGTAAAAAGACATTCAGTTATATTTTGCCAGGATTAACTTTAATATTCAGTATTAAGAAATTAATAAATCACACATCCACTCATCTATTAAGACACTAAGACATCAAAATGTTCATGAAATGAAATAGAAAAATAACAAAACAAATAGATAAAAGGAAAACAAATCTACAATTTCATTTATTTATTGATATCTACCTAAAATTATGTAAAATTTCAAAATTTGCTATCCTGTACTGGCTATCCGGTGCTGTTCTGTTCTAGGACATCAAGGACAGTTAAGTAACATGACGAAATAAACTTGGTTGCTGAATAAAACAATTTTCCCCTTTACTAATTGTTACAGAATGTTTCAAGAACCTGACTACAGAGAAAACCTATCATTGATGTTATCAGAGGTTTTAGATGACATTGGTGTCAATGAAAGAATGGTGATGAGAAGGAGAAGAAGGTACATGTTGAAAGAGACTATGAGTAACATCAGAAACAGGTCAATTGATCTAAAACTTACTGAATATCATCTAGGGAGCCAGACTGAAGGTTCAACTACTATTGGACTTAATTCAGACATTGATATACTAGTCTGTGTGCATGATTTCAATATAATACAAGACTGGTCAGAGTGGGAACATGGCAAGAAAAACTATCTCATGATACAGGATGAGAATACTACCCCTGGTTATTGTTTCCTACAACTGCTCCATTGTTACGAACCTCGTCCTGCCACTGTCATTCCTAAAGAACACCATATCAATAATAGAAGAGGAAGAATATTGTTAAAAAACACAATATTTAATGGTTCCGGTCAGGGTTTTTTAAAACATGGACCTTCCGGTCAGTGTATTTTCAAACATGGACCATCATATCCTGTACAAGGAGGGCATGGAATGTGTGATACAGACACTGTGCCAGCTTTTTCTTGTAAATCCTGGCCTCAATCAGCATCAGGTTGGTTAGATAGACAAGGTATTGGCAGATGGCCAACACAAGACATGAGAAGATATATAGCCAGTACTGGGTGTTTCGTTGTTCCAACTGGAAGTAAGGTCAGTAAATATCCTGACCTGGAATGGAGAATATCTACAACATTGGCAGAAAGATGCCTTACGTTCAATCTAAATATAACGCAAATAAGGTGCTATGTTTTATTGAAAATGGTTCTTAAATCCTTCCTCAATCCTCACGGGGAAATCAATATATCAAGTTTCATGTGTAAAACAGTTCTATTTCACTGTATAGAAAACACAGAGTCAAGTATATGGAAAGAGAACAATTTAATTATATGCTTAACATACTGCTTATTAGAATTACAAAGCTGTGTACAGAATAACTGTTGTTCACATTTCATTATCCGAGAAAACAATTTAATGGCAGGGCAATTTACAGCTGGAAAAAAACATGAACTTTTAAAAAATATGAGTGATTATTTGCAAAATGACAGACAAATGTTACTTAGAATTGATATTGATGATCTTGGCCATAGACTGCAAGTTAAACTGAACATGGTACCACAAAGAGCATATCATTATGAAATAAAAGAACTTTATATGTTCTGTGATTATTTAAACACAGCATACGTTACAAGCATAAATCATATGGCTATTTTAAAATATTTACAAAAAAAAGCATTGTAACAATCAAGCATTGCATAGGTAAACTTATTGCTTTCAGTGATAATGGTAACAGATTAGAACATGATGCATTCAAGTTTCTAGCACCTTGTTCTTTTACCACATATGGATCTATCCTGGCATCATCCAGCCTTGGTGAAAATAATCAAGTGCCACCTCCAGCATTGGCTTGGCTTTCAGCTGGTTTAAACTCAGATAACTCATCTGGCAGACTGAAATTGGCTTCAGTGTTCTACAGTGCAGGAGATATGGAGAAAGCTGAACTTATTCTGAGACAGACTGAACAACAATATTACTCTTATCCTGTTGTACCCATCTGTGGCTGCTCGCGTAAGCAGCCACAAGCAGTAAAAGCGGAATTAGTAAGAATATGTACTGAGCAAAGTGAGGACTGTATCAAACATATTACAGCATTTTGTGTCAAATTTATACAGGAAGAGATCAACTGTGTTCCTCATGAACTACAATATGAAATGTTTAGATCTGCACAACATGACATGATACACAGAGATGAGTTATTAGACTATTGGATGAACTGGGCTGTAGTTGATTCTCTACCTTTCCTGTACTTCCTACAATATAAGATCTACAGTCATCTACAAAGACATCAAGATCAACAACAAGCGCTTAGTAAACTTATTAGAACCATAGTAACTGATAAAAACCTTACACATAGAGAAACAGCTCTCAACATCTTAGGGCAATGTATGGAACAAGAAAACAGACCTCAACAAGCATTGAATTATTACCTGCTTTCTCTTCAACTAAGGGCAAGAAACAATGTAGCAATCATACATATATGTAAGCTCCTTTCTGGCTTATTGGCTAGCCAATAATAAGGGGTCAAAAACAGTGACAGTGTTGCAAATAAAGTTTTCACTGATCATAATTATACTGCTTGTTTGTATCAAACTGACTCAGATGTTAAAATATATGCCTGCCATCATTCTTTCTGTAACTTGCTGGTTTCAATTAACACAGTCAAAGTGAATGTAACCCAATTTTTAACTTCTCACTATATATTTGAGGGTCTTTCAGTTATTCTTTCATATGAATCAGCAACTAATATATGATACGATTTTGTATTTATAATCTTATGCTATTATAAAATATGAAATAAACAAATAAACTGTATATACTTTTTACTGCCTTACTTCTTAGAATTCTTTTAAAACTTTTCTGAGACTTTCACTTGAGAAGGTCTATTTCATTTTCAAATAATTAAGTTTCATGTGTGTGCTGTGCAAAACAAGATTTTTGCAGTGACCTTTAAGCTTAAGTGTTCATGACAAAACTACACATAATTGAGCCGCGCCATGACAAAACTAACATAATAGGTTTGCAACCAGCATGGATCCAGACCAGCCTGCAAATCCGCGCAGTTTGATCAGGATCCATGCTGTTCGCTGTCAGAGTCTCTATTTGTTATAGGGTTTGTAAGCGAACAGCATGGATCCTGATCAGACTGCGCGCATGCGCAGGCTGGTCTGGGTCCATGCTGGTCGCAAACGCATTATGTTGGTTTTGTCATGGCGCGGCTCAATTATTTTAGCATTGTATGCAGGAAATAGAAAACTGGTATGCAATTGAATCCATAATTATTTTATGTTCAGTTTAAAGTGTATATGAAACTAAATATACTGAACCAAAAAAGAAACTTTCGCAAAGTATGTGCCAGTTGTTCAAGGGTACCACTTATAGATGTACACACTTATATACATGTAGTAGCTTGTAAAACTCGTTTTGTTTGCAAAATCGGTCAGCTAATCCCCGTATAAAAGCCCGATATGTTTATTCAACGTTAAAATCGAGTTTCAAAAGGATTGAAATATCTACATTCAAACTTGGAGAAAGTTTCTTTTTTGTTTCAGTATATTTGATTATTTTTTTTGCAAGAAATTTTGACCTCAAGACATTTATTTGAACAAACTGGGTAGACACCGACTAAAATATATTTAAGCTCTAGCTCTTTCGGTTCTCTAAAAGAAGATATTTTAAGGGTTTTTTTATCTTTTGGTTGCCATGGCAACCATAGTTCTGCTTGCAGGTTGTTTTTTTTCTCAGGATTTTGGGAACATGACCCATACACATGGAATTGGGAATTTCATCGATGTTTTGTTAAAAAGTTGGAGAAGTACATGACTTAAATTTTGCAGTGATTGAAAGAATGCAAAGAACAACTGTCTGCAAACATTTAAGCACCATAACAGTGAAGAAGCCCTTATTTTAAAATTTGTTATTTATTTTGTAACCTTCAATTGGCAATTTTTCCTGTGGATTGGGAAAACAATATAGTGAATATACTATTTTCAATTGGGAATATGACCGAATATCGGCTATAAGATAAGGCAAAAAAAATCCCTGGCTTGGAATTGAATTCTTTGAACAATTTTCAAAATTGACTATCAAAGGAACATTCCTGTGAAGTTTGGATGAAATTGGCTTAGCGGTTTATGAGATGTTGCTTACAGCAGCAAGCCTCCAGATTCATGCTACATTTCATGAAAAATTTTAAAATTTGAATGTATAATATTGTGATATAACCAAAAGGAAGTCATTTACACATTATCAATGGCACTTACAAGCCATGTAAATTACCAAAGTTGTCAAAATATGCATAAATAGTCCTTACTGCTTTAGTAACACAGTAGAAATTTAGTTGTAAATACGAAAAAAAATCAGTCATTAACCGCACATTACATGTAAAACATTACTTGAAACTTGAATCATTTTACTTTTCCTAAAATCGTAGTACATATTTCCAAGTTTGATTTTTCTTGAAATATTTTGACTCGTCTGGAGGCATGCAGCTTTTAAGTAAAAGTTTATGGACGGACGCCGGCCAAAGTGATCGCAAAAGCTCACCATTTTCTTTTGTGACAGGTGAGCTAATAAATGCTTATGAAAATACCCAGGTGCAGAACTACATATGCTGATGAACATTTCTGTAGTTTCATGAACATAGGTCAAATACTTTTTGAGCTACATGTGACACAAGTTGAAAATTGCTAATTTTTACTAAGTCAAGGGCAATAACTCTACAAATACTAAATTAATTCACGTTGCACACCTACACATGCTGATCAAAATTACTGTAGTTTCATGACTCTATGTCAAATCCTTTTTGAGTTACATGCAACACAAGTTGAAAATTGCAAAATTTTACTAAGTCAAGGGCAATAACTCTTAACAATACTGTATAAATCCACGTGAAAATACCCAGGTGCACAACTACACATGCTATAAAGTTTTATGACTAGGTCAAATCCTTTTCGAGTTACATGCGACACAAGTTGAAAATTGCAAGTTTTACCAAGTCAAGGGCAATAACTCTAAAAATACTAAATAAACCCAGACGAAAATACCCAGGTGCACAACTACACATGCTGATCAACATTCCTGTAAAGTTTCATGACTCTATGTCAAATCCTTTTTGAGTTACATGCGACAAGTTGAAAATTGCAAAATTTACTTAGTGAAGGGCAATAACTCTAAGACTACTATATAAATCCACAAGAAAATACCCAGGTGCACAACTACACATGCTGATCAACATTCCTGTAACGTTTCATGACTCTAGGTCAAATTCTTTTTGAGTTACGTGCGACACAAGAGAACGGACGGACGGATGGACAAAGGTAAATCTAAATGCCACCCCCACCCCCCTCCTAAAGTGGGGGCACAAAAATTCATTCAAAATCAATGTTAGGAGTGAGAGGCAACAATGATGGCCTATTGACTCCAGTTCAAATCAGTAGTTCTGACAATTATTTTGTGCAGCAGCATGCCTTACTTGCAGGGAATTTTCAATTTAGTCAAAAATCTTTGATTGTCCATTATCGTGATTTCAACCAACTTTATTTCCTTTCCGCGACAGTAACGTATTTAAACGTATCGTTTTTTCGTTTCTCCAAAAGCCGACCCTTTTTTAGAAAGAACACCCAAAACGTAATAAAACGTGTCAAAATTTCTATTCTCAAAAAGCGGATGTTGTTTTGTCGTAGGAAACCCGGCAATATTTTCATCACATTATTTTGCATTAGCTACTTTGAAAGCATTTTTCAAAAGATGGTAAATAAAATAACTGTTTTAAGAATCAAGTTTTTTTTAAAAGTACTACCGGTATGTCATTTTAATAAAAATCGGTTTAAGAGTGTCACTGATCGTTTATTAATCATATTATTGGATAATAAAATTGGTAATTTAGTTCAATTCAATTTTAGGTAAAGTAAGCTATAAATACTAACTTATTTCAACCATGCGTTTTTCCATTTAACTAATAATAAGGCTTCTAAATTATAGAATATATGTTTGTCTTAATTGTCAAAACCTTATTTATGACATTTGACAAAATGATTTATTATTGCTAATTAGATTAATCATTTTTACGGAATTCTACGTTTCAGTCATTTAAATGTAACTTCTCATTTACGGTTAACACGTATGGTTATCATATTTACTCATCTGAACAATTACCTAGACAAGCATCCTGACAAAGTTTGATAATAATTATGTCAAAAATGTGACCAATGGAGTATTAACAAGATTTTTCCATATTTTGGCGGTGTGACCTAGTTTTTCATCCGAGATGACCCATGTTCGAAAATCATCAAAACAAACTTTCAGAGCAATTTACCGGATATTTGGATCAAAACTGTAGCCACTATCTAGAGTGTTAACAAGGTTTTTCTATTTTTAGCTCCGGTGACTTAGGTTTTCATCCGAGATGACCCATGTTTGAACTCATCCGAGCTATCACCTAGACAAGTTTCCTGACCAAGTTTGATGATGATGGAGGCAATAATGTGACCCCTAGAGTGTTCAGAGTGTTAACAAGGTTTTTTTATTTTTAGCTCCTGTGACCTTGTTTTTAATCCGAGATGACCCATGTTCGAACTCCTCCGAGCTATCACCCGGACTAGCATCCTGACCAAGTTTGATGATGATTGAGGCAAAAATGACCATTGTGACTATTTGTTAATTTAAAATCCCTTGAACTATGAAGAAGTTCTAGATCGGACACAAAATATACCCTACAACAGACTATGTTAATTTTTGACCTTTAAGTGTGACCTTGACCTTGGAGGTAGGGATGCAGGTGTTGCGCATGACACATCGTCTTATTATAATTAGTATTTGTGCCAATTATTTTCAAAATCCTTTGATCTATGAACAAGAGCGATCAGTGATCACATGTGTCGCCTCATGATGGCCAATTTCATGTTGGGCAGACGGACAGTGCACAACTAGACTTGGTACTGATCATTCCTGTAAAGTTTGGATAAAATTGCACCAGTAGTTTATGAGGAGTAGTCCGGACAAGCTTTTGTGTATCTGGCAACACACAGAAAACTAGAAATGTGTCATCATGCCACGGATGCCCCCGCATGCAGCCAAAATTTCAGATGTTCTAATATTTAGTTCCAAATTTGTTTGCACAAATTATTTTTTTTTCATTTTAAGTTCAAAGCCCTTAAAACTTTTCAATGTTAACACAAACCATTCAAACATACAATGTTCAAGGCACTGAAATTATTCAGTCTTAACCTTTTGAAAATAGCATATTTCATATGTGTAGCCAAAATAATGGCTACATACATTTCCACAAAAGTATGAGTGCTGAAACTAAAAGTTCAAAATTTTTCCAACATTCAAGAAAGATAAGTTTGTCCAAAATCATTGAACCATGACCAAATTCAAACTTAAACTGCTTATTCCTAAGATGTATCTATATTATTTTCAAAGTGAAAGGGACATAACTCTGCCAAACAAGAGCCACCGCCGGGCGGGGGCAACGCTCGACTTTTTAATTTTTCTTAGTGAACAAATAGAATGGGTGAATGAAATCAATGAAAAAGAAGCGATATGAATGTTTTTATTTTTTATTTGAGTAGATTTTAGTATCACATTTTGTTTTATTGAGTATGTGTTTTGGTGATAAATAAAGGGTAATGTATAGGATATATTTTTACAATTTGAATAATTGAACAGTTATGGTTATGTAGAGAATACACAAGCTAATTATGTTAGGAAAATAGTGAAATTATATTTCAATCTTAATGCAGATCAAACAAATATCGTCTATGAAATAAACATAATCTATATCTATATTTACATCACAAGTACTTGTATTATGAAGGAAATGTTTCATTTAGACATTTGAATCATGAAATATATTAAAACAGAATGGTTCATACTGCAATACGACGAATTATTTGTCATCAACTATGAGTATTATAAATTGTGTGCATTATGAAATACATGGAAAAGTTATGTTTACTTAAGAAATAATATATCCCAGTGATTTTATCGCTCAATAACATCACTGTTTTATCAAG
>NW_026862757.1:0-27946 GCF_026571515.1 Ruditapes philippinarum | reverse complement strand
AGCAAACCTTAGATTCTCTTACCGATATTTCTGGAATTTAATTCATGTTTCGGTGATAATTGTGCTTTGTAATAATGAAAATATGACTTACCCTGGATGACTTTTATCTGTGCGGTTGTTATGCTTCAACTTGTTACTGTTTCGTAACTTACGAATTGTCAGGCAGATAACAAGTAAAATGATGATTGGGGCAGCTATTGCACAAACAACAACAACAATCACAAGCATCAAGTCAGCTGGAAATTAACAAAATAACAACACAACATATGAAATGATTCAGAATTCACTGTGTTTGAGGACCTAAGTTGGTCTATGCTTTTGTACGATGTAAAAGAGGTGTATTGTTTTGTCTAATATTAAACAATAAAATTATTCTTAGACCTTTCGAACAAAAAAATCATTTTATAAGCTCTCATAGACGACCTTGTTAACAATAAAATAATTATTATAAATTTTCTTATACATATTGAACAATAAACTAAATCATGTGAACTTTTTAAGACCAATCCAATAAAAACTAAGTCTTGCAATTGTTTTAGACCTATCGAGACAGTACAATAATTCTTATATCCTTTCTCAGATCTTTAGATATATCAAGAAATACAAAAATTGTTGTATTTTTCCTTAGGTCTGTCTTAGATCTATCAAACAATAAGATAATTTTCGTAGACCTATTTAACAAAATCTTTCTAACTTAGACCTATCGAACAATAAAACCTGTCTTATATATACCAAACAGTTACCTTGGTTTTACATCATTATCATAAATATAACTATTTTTATGTTGTTATTACTTTTTTAACATACAATTTCAGTCCTTTTTGTAAAGATTAGTAATATAATTCATAACTTACTGCTTTCTTCTGCTTCATTCAACCTGAAATAATAAACACAACCAGTATAGTTCAAATTGTCAACGTTCAAATACGTAATGATGCTGTGCAGACATGACACACTTCATATTTTGTCTCATCTTTCAGCGAATTGTTGAGTAATAAAATATGATAAACAAGATCAACAAGGAAAGGCGGCGTTTAATGAACGCAACCCCCATATGACCCAGCAACAAGAACCAGCGGCAAGGAGCCCAGGTGGACCCCAAACAAAAACAGGACAGGACAAGACAGAGCACGAACAGGTTAATCACTAAATGATAACTAATTTGTATATAATAAGCAAATTAATAACTTAATAGCACATTATTCCTCAGATACAAATATTTATTTTTCCTTTTTAGAAAGGGCAAATATGAGTTTTATTACTTTTAAAAATTATTTGAGCAGTTTTTCACATGAAGAAAGGAACGCTAAATGTAAAATTATTTGTCACAAAAGTAGCAAACTGTATACAAAGTAGTATTCTGGCTTCCATACAAAATGCTTGTCCTAAATAACTAAAATTGTACTAATCATCTAAAGGCAACAGAAGCAAAAGATCAGAAAAAAGTTAGAAAAAAAATAGACATTTAGTAATTTTCTGGAAACTTTAACCTGACAAAAAATAAAAGGTTTTAAAAAAATATAAAAAAAATCATTTCTGCAGCATAATGGGCCGTGATTAAACATATAATAAACCCATGAATTAGCTAGGAAATCCTGTTTAAAATTTAAAATCTTATCATTATTACAATAAAAGGAACAATAACCTAAGCTATATCAAGAAATCTATACTTACACACAAGATGGTTGTCTGTCCACTATAGAACAATGTTGATTTGAAGGGCACATTCCACTAAGGGCTTCAAACATTTTACATATATATTTATCATCTGATAATGAAATGTTTGTTACTGAAAGAAAATTTACAATTAATAGAGTAACTTATACTTGTATAGGTTATAAAATTAAATGAAAATAATCATATAAAAATATGTTTTTAAGGCAAAATGACATGTAAGAATAAGTAATATTTATGCTATGTGTTTTTTAACTTTAACTAGATAACTATATTGTTTGAAGTACGAGTGCGAAAAGCTAAAATGAAAGTTTGGAGTCAGTAAATACTTGTGATTCTTAGAATCTTCGATGATATTTAACAGACGCTGGTAAAGAGCAAATAAGGATAAACACTATGAAAACACTTACCTGTTACATCATTAAGTTTTAAGGACGTTGCAGAAACAGTTTCATTTAATACTTTTATGATTTCTCCCCCACTTAGCAGAGCAATATTGACCTCGGTTATCTTAGTTGAAGCAGCTGATGTATCGTTGGCATAAATCAACTCAAAATCAACCACCAAACTTCCTTTACTGAGAAATAAACAGTAATTTGATATACTTATACAGTAGAACTATAATTTATTCATTCAGATATCAGGTATCGCAGGGTGTTTCCGGATAAATTTAATCCGAAAACTCCTTCACCTGATTTCATTATAGAACAAGAGATCCGCTAAAGCGGGACAATATACGCTTGATGTCAATTTGTAAAGAAGGTTTCACGGACAAAATATGCCTTTAAGATAGATAGCAAATGTATTGTTGTAAGTAGCACAAACGATGATTTTTCCGTCATATGTGAAATATAAGCAAAGAGACGATAATTTATGTTACTTGTTTGCATAAAAATTGGCAAAACATTGCCTATAATGAATTAATTGCAGAGAAAATCAAAATCATAACATAACATGGCATACAACACATGCCAAACACAGTCATTGATATTCTTCAAAAGTTATTCCACTGAAACCAATAATTTTGAGAAAAAAATGTACATAAAGGGGATTACTCTTTTAAAACATTTTTATTGCAGCAAATTTATCCGATAAACCGTGGCACATGAGTGTAATAATGAGATTTAATAAAAACAATATTGCACTATATGACGTTATTTGCGCAAATTGCGCTAAAGCTAATGTAAGTATTACACTACAAGCGCGTCAATGAAAAATGACTCTTTTTTACATTTTATCGTTCTTATTTTATATATGTGATAATTAGAATATCTAACACGACCTGCACTTTTCCCTATTGAACATGGAAGAACCGAAAGTGTGTGTAATTATGCAACAAAGTCACTGTTGACGTTCTATATTTAGACATGTGACGTAATCATTATACATGTGACGTAATCACTAAAAAAATGCGACGCGCTGAAAATAAGTACGGAAACAAGTCAGGAACAATTTAGCTTAATATCAGTTACGGCAGCATTTATCTTTTGATGTCGTGTTAGAATCGAAATAATAAATCCAAATCGGTGATTTTATCGCTTGATAACATCACTATCTGTCGTTCGGATGCGCATCATGATATCACTCGGGCTTCGCCCTCTTGATATAATTCCTCGCATCCGAACTCCAAGCGATAAAATCACCGTTTGGGATATATTATTTCTTAATTATATTCGTGTATATTTAATACTAAATTTATTGAACTCGTTGACTAAAACACTATCATGCTCGTCAGAGGCTCGCATAATATGATTTTACTCAACTCGTTAAATACATTTAGAAGATCTACACTCATTTAATATACTCTTTATCAAATTCAAAACCTGTGTTTTGATATAATATACTTATATGCTAAATTTAAACACATTCCTGCGGAAAACTATAATTTGCTGAATATTTGCTTAAAAAGGGACAAAACTCTATAACCAATAATAAGTTGATTGCTGCCAAAATCAAAATTAACTTATTTTGATATAACATACTTATATGCCAAGTATAAACACAATCATTGAAATCCTTAAAGAGTTGTCATATCTATGGACGGACAGACGGACGGACAACGCCTTAGCACAATAAAAACAAGAATTACCAGTAAAGAATTGACGGAAACATGTCATTATATTGTAAAAAATACCTTATGCTTTTTATTACTAAATCTTTCAATGTTTCTCCCATATTATCCCTGTATATTGTCGTCAGCTGAAACAAACAAATCAATGATTTATAAAAAACGTAATAGTGTACAAAAACAACAAATAGTAAAAGATAAAAAAACATGTATACAATAAAAATAATAAAAATAATGAAAACCATTCCAGTACATGTACTCTACATAAAAATATTTAGAAGTAAAACAAAATGTATTGACACGAGAACAATATATAACACCAGAGTTAGATGTGACATTCAACAAACACTACACCAAATGATTATTATGTTAGTTCAATGAATGTTCAAAGAATGCCTATACAAATTAAGCAATACAAAGAAAAGGAAATGCAATTCAAACTGGTTAACGTCAAAGAATGGCCAGTATTTAAATATATTCTCTGAGTTCAACATTATGTTAAATCCCTAACTGCAACCACCACATATATAACTTAAGGTTATGAAATGATAAATACCTGAACACATTAATGTTTGTAAAAGCAAGGGAATAAGAAAGTAAGGGTCTTGTGTTAAGAGGCAAAAAAAATTAATTAAAAGTATTGTATAAAAATGTTTTAGTGATGTTGAAATATACTCTAATTATAAATAATTGCAAAATATGAATTTTAAATATAATTACCTGATTTTTTACATCATCTTTTAATTTTGGATCTGTAACATTGAAATTTGACTGGACTGGAAATATCATGGTGACAGAAGCTCGTGCCAATTTTTGATTAGGTGATTTGGTTGTTGTCTTGATTTCTAAACAATAAAAGTGCATAATAACAAAATCTATTATGAACTTAACTATATATTCATCGAACTTTAGTATATTTACTTCGAAGTTAACACAGGGATGCAGAGGATATTATATACATGCGTGTGTCTGCTGAGACCAATATTATTTTACCCAACAAGTTCAATAAATCTAGCTCCACGAATATAATATTCTATTTATCACATATCGAAATAAGAACCGTTTACAGTATAAAGGTATCTTTTGTTTCATTGACGCGCTTAAAGTGTAACTTTAATATTAGCCAGTCTTTATGCTATAGTTGTACAACGTAAATGACGTCATGTCAAAATATATGCACAACCGTGCAAAACCGTTTTTTACGGAGATGCAATAGCAGCACGGGTATGTGATAAATACTTTTATTAAATGGAATGTATCAACTAAAAAATTAAGCAATATTATATATCTTTAAAATCTTGCATATGTTAAGATATTTCAAGATATTTTTAATATCTTAATATAAAATTTCTACGCCCAATACCAATGAATGAATGATATTTTATAACTTAATCCATTTTTACCAGTTTCACAATTAGGTCCATTATAACCAGTAACACATTCACATTCATAGCCATTGATGAGATCTTTACATAATCCGCCATTCTGGCATGGGTTTGGTGAACAATCATTTATATCTGAGCGTAAAATTATTTATTCCAAACGATAAATTAGATCATTTAAATCATTACATGAATAGGTGCACTAAAAATAAATTCAGAATTGGACAGATAATATAACAATAAATAAACAAATGAGATAAATTGATATAATATTGTGTTTGCTTGTCTGAAACTAAGAAGTATTTAAATATTTTGAAAATAAGGTTCAAGCGAGTTTATATGTACACATTTGATGAATACTATTGAAAAATCTTTGTTTATGAAATAATACAGATTTTCTTTACCATTGTCACAATTTGTTCCATCATATCCAGAAGCACATGTACATTCGTATCCATTAACAAGATCCTTACATGTTCCACTATGCTTACATGGATTTGGGGAGCAATCATTTATATCTGTATATATATAGATAATGAATTATAAAATATGGTAAAACAAATGGAAAACCTTTATTGTAAATACTAACACATACTTCTTAAAATTATATTGAAAAAAAGAGAGAGAAAACAAAAATCTGAAAATTGGTCCATTATGAAAGATATTCTTACACTACTATTCTATCATGGATTTGGGGAACAATCATTTATATCTGTGTATAAATAGTTACTTATAGAATATGTTCAGAAAACAGAATATCCTTTAATTAAACTCCTCAAATACGTTTCTTTAAATTATATAGAAAAAATAAAAGAAACACATCTGAAAGTGAAATTGGTACGTTATTGGAGATCTGTAATGAAATAAATAATTATCGTAATGGTATTTAGTATCATTTGCAAAACACCAGGAGAAAACAATATATAGATAATGATGCATATTGTGAGATACATATCCGATATTAAATAACTATATAAAGAAGACAATTAATTGTTCGAGAACAAAGTATTATTATTCATTTTATCAATATTCATACTAAATAACGTAGAACACTATACACATTTTCAACCAAGAATAATTTTATAAGAATACACGTATACACAATTGATACATTATATATGTTTCATCAATATTTGAATTACTTATGGAATTTGTGCCCAAAGAAAAAAAACCAGCCATAGTCATAGACGACTGTTACGTTAGTAAATTACATGGTAAAAAGTAAACATAAGAAAGGAAAAACTTTTACAATTACATTACAAAAAATATGTTGTTCTGATTAAATAAATTAAAAAACTGTCTCACCATTTTCACAGTCGGTCCCGTCATATCCAGCAACACATGTACATTTATAGCCATTGACAAGATCCTGACACGTAGCACCATTCTTACAGGGGTTTGGTGAACAATCATTTACATCTTAAAATATCATAGTTTGATTATTTTTAATACAAAATAAAATGGTAAAATAAATCTTACTCATACTTATATAAACATTTAAAAAGGTGCATCTTTAGGATTTAGTAGATGGAAATATCTAGTCATATTTAGCAAGATTGGTTGGTTGTGCTTAACTATGAATTCAATACAATCCCTAATCTAATCAGGGAACTCATTCGTATAATATATACATGTATCAAAATATTAACTTATCCATTTTTTTTCAATCATGTGTTACATTAAATATCCGAATAAGAATATGACGATTATTACAATTAAACTTATCGTATATTCTTTTTTTAATTACGGGCAAACTTACTAATATCACAATTCTTTCCGTCATATCCAGCAACACATGTACATTTATATTCATTGACAAGATCCTTACAGGTACCACCATTTTTACATGGGTCAGGTGAACACTCATTTATATCTGTTAAGGAATACAGTTTAGTAAAATTAGGGCTACAAGATTTTAAATGGACTTTACTGTTTTGCACATCTGCCTATTTTTTAACGTTTTTTTCCCAATAGATATTTATTTAACTTTAAATTAATATTTTTGTTGTAGAAAATTAGATATAGAGATTCAAAACAAAAACATATGACATTTTCTACGAATGTTCACAATATTCTGATCGTGTATCAAAATAAGAAGTCTTACTATTTTTGCAGTTTATGCCATCAAATCCAGCAACACATGTACATTCGTATCTATTAACAAGATCCTTACATGTTCCACCATTTTTACAGGGGTTGCTCGAGCATTCATTAATATCTGAATGAGAGGGTTTATGTCGTAATATAGAAATGTACATAAAACATTTTGATTTATGTTTTGCAAAGGGACGACGATAGAATAATACTTTTAACTTCGATTATGAGGCTATTATACTTTGTTCAGTACAGTACTAAATTCCACTGAAAACAATTCACAGTCGAGTTTGATATAGAAACGCGTCCAAAAGAATCAATATTGTTATCAACAAAGTATAATGACCCCATTATTTCACATTATCATTTGGCAGTTTGTAATTTTGTAACTTACGAGTTTTGAACCGAGTCTACTTTGAGTAAGATATGCATTTGATATCGTTAGTTTTTATTGTTGAAATGAAAACGAGGCTTATTTGATAATATTGGATCCAATAGTGATTTCTAATGGAACATCACACGTAGTGTTCAATAGCTATTTTTTAAAAGTTGTGATATGAATGTTTATATTATAACAACAACTTTACAGATCACTAAGAGTTGAATAACTTAAGTGTATTAGTATCCTATATTTTTAGCAAGATTTTCTCAGTTTTGTTTTCAAATATTTTGCAGGCACAGTTACTACTTTTGTCATAATTTGGCACATTATTTAGAGTTACACGATATCATTAAAAATATGACTTTTTATATTTTTCTTGTCCTTCGGGATCATTGATTCTATCACTTTTAAGTGTTGAAAATTGAGAAACGCTCAAGCTGGTGAGTACTCCGGTGCTAGGGAAATTGAGGGATGTTGAACTTTTCAATATCCGTCATGTGCAGACTCAAACCGAGTCTGCAATTTTCCAGTAATTTTTCTGTTTTTAATGCTTTCCAGATATTAATCAGATATCAAAGTGTAAAACAAACAGACGTGTAATAAGTGTAATCATACTATTTTAACATTCCTTTTTTGTCTTATTCAGGAGGACATTGAAATTTTTACTCATTTACAAGCTTTCGAATGGAATACAAATGCCGAAAACAGGAAAAAACAAACAAACTGAGCTCTCTGTTCGCCTATCTAGGGCTTTCTTTTGCACGATCACAACAATTGAAAATTTACCAAATAAATAATTTTATTTTGATCATACAATCAAACAGTAATTTCAGTCTCCGTGAGCATTCTAGCATCGGTCCGCCCAGTCTCTATACCTTTGCTACCTTTGTACATTTTTGTAATTTCATATTGAAATCAGTGATACTTTGGACGAATTATTCCAAATATAACGCATGGGAAATACATCACTTAGTTAAAACAGGTCAAAAGTAAAATGATCGTCACCTGCTGTGATGAGGTAATGTAATAAAAAATCCTTAGTTGCTATGAACCAATATCATGAATTAAAGAAATTCATTTCTGTACCATTCAGACATATTAAAAAATAATACAAACTATTTGGGACATAATTTGATTTAATATGACAAACAATTTTCCCGTCTTTCAATTGACGATCAACATAAAGTGACATTGACCTCGAGTCTAAATGATATGGACCTAAACCAACTTCTTAATAAAGCGATGTTACGTCACATGAATTATGGTTACGTCAGATCTTAGGAAACGTTGATGGAGCATTGGATGAGGAAAGACTTTCCAAACTACTCAAGTGAAGAGACATACCAATATGTCAACATCAGCGAAGGACTTACTCCTGAACAGAGGAAGCAAGACCTATCAATATTAACAGTTTAGCGAAGCACTTTGAGAGCGAACAGGAACAACTCCACTTATAGAGCACCATGTGATATTAACAGACAAGAATCCTGTAAGAGTGAAGCAGTATCCTATACCACATGCTAAGAGACAAGATTTAAAAAACGAAATACAAGACATGCTAAAGGCTAATGTGATTGAACTATCTGTGTCACAATACAATGCATCAATAGTCATAGTCAAGAAAAAAGATGGAATTAATAGGTTTTGTATTGATTCTAGAAGACTGAATACTGTCACCAAATTTGACACCAAACCATTCGCAAGCGTAGATTACATCATGGCAAAGCTGAAAAATGCTAAGTTATTTAACAAGATCGACTTGTGCAATGGTTATTGGCAAATCCCAGTTGCCGAAAAATGTCGCAGATTTACAGAATTTGCAACGGATAGAGGGAATTATTAATTTTGGAAAATGCCTTTCGGCATTGTTAACTTTGGGACTACATTCAACAGAATGATGCAGAATGTATTGTCAGGATGTGATTATGTTGACAACTGTGTTGACAAAATGATAGGGCAGACAACAACCTAGACGGAACATATGACAATGTTGCGGGTGCTCCTCCGACGACTGGCATAAAGATAGCTTACCATAAAACCATCGAAGTGTTATATAAAATATAACAACATTGGCTTTACAGGACATATGGTGGGAAATGGCATTGTTCAAATGGAAAGGTAAAAGCTTACAAGAATCAAAGAAGTAGAAGTGCCAAAGACTAAAAGACAAGTTAGAGCGTTCTTAGGACTTGCCTGGTATTACAGGAGATTTATAATATCGTTTGCTGAGATTGCGGCACAACTAAAGACTTAACGACGAAAGGCCTACCGAACAATATACGATGGGGAGATGAGCAAGAAAAAGCTTTTAATACATTTAAAAAGCAACTCGCCATGAGCCCAATGAGCCATCTTTGACTGCTTTTCAAAAGAATTCATTTTACAGTGTGATGCGTCAAATGCTGGAAATGAATCAGCAATATTTTAGAGATACGAGGCAGAGTTGTTTCCTATTGCCTTTGCAAGCAAGAAAATACTTGATCGTGAGAGGAGTTATTATATTCGAGAAAGAGAGTTCTTAGCAATCATATATGGAATAATGAAGTTCCAAAAATACTTGTATGGGAAGGAGTACATCATACAGAAGGACCACAGTTCATTGTCGTACATTAAGACAAGTACATCAGACAACGGTTGATAAGTAAGATGACGTTCTAGTGAAACGTTGAGCCTTAGCAACTGTTCGGTTCCCAGATAAGTAGCAAGTTTTAGAACTGTCCGCTTCCCAGGAATCGCAGCAAGTCTAAGAAGCGTAGCTAGTACAATACTGCAGCAAGACTTATACTGCAGCAAATCCAAGGAGCTCAGCTATTACAATAGTGCAGCAAGTTGAATACAGCAGCAAGGCCAATAGTGCAGCAAGTCCAGTAGTGCAGCAAGTCAAATACTGCAGCAAGCCTTATGCTGCAGCAAGTCTAAGGAGCGTTGCTTGTCCAATATTGTAGCAAGGCCAATATTGCAGCATGTCCAATAGTGCAGCAAGTCAAACTCTGCAGCATGTCTAAGCAGCGCAGCAAGTTGAAGGAGTCAGCCACATCTTAGAGCGTCAATTTAATTTAGATTCACTCAATTATATACCATGTCATGCATTATCAATAAAATTTCTTCATGGGTTTAAAACTCTCATATAAACTTTATCTAATTTCTTTTCCTATCTCTTATATCCATCTTATGATGTGTTGATCAAAGTTATATCAAAGACTAGCACAAGCGACATTGCAAGAGTATTGATGAGTAATTGTATATATGAAATGTTTGACATAGTATCACCACTCTGTATTAAAAAAGAGTTGGAATTCGTTTGATACATATCATGTGAAATGTTTCGCAAACCACGAACAATAGAAAGATATACATAAACTCGTGTATATCTATGTGAAATCATATAACCACTATACTAGTCTTCTAGTTTAAATGGATCGCACACGCAAATCACTTATCCTTGCAATGAAGTTAACTTCCTTAGGTTAGGATCACCATGGAGAGCACAATACATGTACGGATTCGCCTAACGTATATTATACAAGAGAATCATCTTGTTGAGCAATGCTCTGAAATTACACCACGCACCATTTTATTGACGACGCGCGGAGTTCTAAATAGCTGTTCCTAACATTCGCTTATATCATCCTTACTGCTATTAAAAAATAAAGGGAGATAGCTGATTAAAATGTGAAAAATTCAAATTACTTTGATGGTTTATAGAGCTATGTTATATGTATTCATAAGAACTAAATTGTATATATACTTAATTAACACACTTTTTGCTGTCACGTATAGAGAGTGATAGTTTGCTTTATGTTTCACTCATGAAAATTGTCAAGCATAACTAATATTCCTATAATAAATCTATTATAATATATCTAATAAGTCGATCTCATGTAATTAAATAGCGCGTTTATTTTACCTACATTGTCTAATATGATTATTAGAAACTATAATATATAGGTCACCTGACTATGATGTATAAGACCACACATAAACACGAGAAGCAAAAAAATGTTTTAGTTATGAGAACACTAAACCAGTAGATTTGTATAAATACTATATAATCTCCACCACTGTCCACACTACAATTCGTTAAAATGACACTACGTAAAAATAGATTGCCTCGTGATCACGTGAATCCTCTGAACACTACACTCGATCGCCGGTCATCATTCCCTAAACGTAATGAGTTTTATTTTAATTATAAAGACATTTTAAAAAAGCGTTTTCTCCCAAGTTACCAAAAATTTTAGGTCCTTTTAATACCCCCAGCAACGATTCCCCATTTTCGTATTTTTTAATAAAAAAATCTTTAAAAATTTTTTACTTAAAAATGTTTCACGGGTTTACTCAAACATTTAAATTTAAATATCTTTTTTTCCAAAAATGATTTGCAATTTTTTTGAAATTTTTGGGAAAAATTTGATTTCCCCATTTAAAATCCCCTTTTTATTTTGCAAAATTTGGATACAAAATTTTTAAAAACTCATTAATAAAGATAGCCCCAAGAAAATGACTTTTTAAAATAAAAACAACAAAAAAACTATAAATTTTTCCCCGAATGAAAATTTGGGGGCAATTTTTAATTTTAAATTTAAAAAACCGATTAAATAAAAGAAATTTCGGGTAAAAAATTAAAAAACAGAAAAACACCAATTAAAAAAATTTTAAAAAACTAAAAAAAAACAATTTTCCTTTTGTTTTTAATTTACTTTCAGAATAAAATTTTTGTCAAAAATAAAAGGGTGAATATGACAAGTAAAAAAAATATATGCAAACCTTTTTCACAGTTCTTTCCTTTTTATATCCAGCAAACACATGTAACATTTTTTTCGTTTAAAAAATCCTTACTTTATTTCCCACCTTTTTTGCAAGGGATTGCCGGCATTAAATTATATCTGTTTAAAATAAAGAATATAGTAAATTGCCAGAAAAATGCCACAAATAAAAACAAATCTCCAGTTTTTTCAGAAAAAAAAAAATTAAATGAGCCCGTTTCATATTTGGGGAAAACGGGTTTTAAATGTTTGTTACTTTAAAACTGTATTAAAACAAAAACATTAGATGTTAAAACTGATAATATAATAAATGAAAAATATGAGATATCTATTTCCCCCATGAAACAATAGAAAATTTGTTTTAAAAGAAAAGGAAAAACATTCGACTTAAAAAATTCAGAAATCTTATGATAAACTTTTAAAAGACAACCCCACCGGGTAAAATAAAAATTTATTTTAAATTTTTTGTAAAAAAATGCAAATTAATTTTTATCTTGGGAAAAGGGGTTTTTAATTTCAATGTCCCTTTAAAAAAATATTGTTTTTCTTTCCCATTTTCACAGTTGGGTTCCTTTTAATACCAGCAAACATGTGAAAATTCGTATTGTTTACAAGATCTTTAAAATTTCTCCCCTTTGTTTGCAGGGGTTTTTACTAAAAAGCTTTTCATTTATATTCGGGTTAAAAAAAATTAATTTGAATTTTTTTTAAAATTTGGGGAAAAAAAAATTTGTTTCCCCCTTTTTATTTTACTGCCTATTGTTTACGATTTTAAACTCTTTTGAGAATATAGCCCAAAGATTGATCTTTTTTTCTTTGAACAACTTTAAACAAATTTAGTTTTCCCAATAAAAAGTTTGTCTAAAAAATTTTATAAAAACCGAAAAATAAAATTTTTCCCAGTAATATTGACAGCAAAAAAAAATTAAAAAAAAAGGGAGAAAAAGACAATTTCATTTTTTTTAAACTTTACTTCAGAATAAAATTTGTAAAGGGAATTTTAAAGGAAAAATATGCCCAAAAAAAATTTAAAAATACAAACCCTACCATTTTCACAATTCTTTTTCCTTTCAAAAACCAGAAAAACACATGACTTTTCATATTCGTTTTACAAGACCCTTTAAAATTTTCCCAAACCGTTTTTGAAAAGGAAAATTGTCGAGCTTTCATTGATATCTTTTTAAAATAAAGTTATATTTATGTATAAAAAAAATGTCACAATAATAAAAAAAATCTCCGGGTTTTTTATCAGAAAAAAAAAATTTAAAGGGAGTCGTTTCATTTTTTGGGGGGAAAGAACGGGGTTAATTTTTTGGTTACTTTAAAAACTGTTAAAAAAACAACGAAAACATTAGATGTTAATTTTGATTAATGTTTAATAATTTTAATATGAGATATCCTTTTTCCCCTTTAAAAACAATAAAAAGTTTGTTAAAAAAAGGGGAAAACATTCGTACATAAAAATAAAAAATCTTTCTGTGACTTTTAAAAGACACCCCCAAACGGGTGGGATACATTGAGGGTTTATTTATGTAAAAAAATTTCCCAGAATTATTTATCTTGGGGGTGAGTTATATTAATTTTGGCTTAACACAATTTTTTTTTTTCCCCAAGGTCACAGTTGGGTTTTTATACCCCAGCAAAAATGAAACATTCGTATTTGTTTACGAGATCTTTCCCATCAGCGCCTTTTTTTTACAGGGGTTACTCAAAGAAATTCTTTTTACATTTTTTTTTAAAGAAAAAAAGAGGATAGCTGAAAAAAACCAAAGGTGTGTTTAAAATTCTATTTGATCAAAAAAAAATGTAAAATTTAAATTGCGTCTTTTCCCAAAATAAAAATAATTTGCAGTTTTTTGGTTAATTTTTTTTTAACTCTTTATAAAATTTTGTTTTCCTGTTTCATACCGTAATTTATAAACATTAAAAAAAAAATTTTTTCCCTTTGGGGAGCAAATTTTAAAAACAATAACAAAAAAAAAGGGTTAAGGATAAAAAAAATGAGGGAAGTCCCCCATTAAATTACCTCAATAAATTTTGCTTTTAAATTCCATAAAAAACGTTTAAAAGGGTATTTTTAATTTTTAATTTTAATAAAATTTTAAAAGGGACAAAATTTAAAAAGAAATTTTTCTCACAAATTTAAACATTTGGGCCCGTTAAAACCCCAGAACCATGTACATTCGTTTATTTTTCCCAAGTCTTTTACATGTGCTTACCATTTTTTGGGCACGGGGGTTACTAAAGAAATTCATTTATATCTTTTTTAAATGTTTGGAAAATTTTTTTAAAATTTAAAGAATGGCTAAATTTGGGGAAAAAAATGGGGTTTTTTCATTTTTACTTTTTACTGCCTTTTGAAAAAAAAATATTATTTCATTGAAAAGATAGTTCAAGTTTGATTATTTTTTTTAAAACAAAAATAAACTTTTAAAATTTTGCGTTTTGAAATTTTTCAAATTTAATTTTTATAAGACGATATATGGGTATTTCATTTAAAAATTAAAAGCAAAAAAAAATTTAAAAAAAAAAGGGAGTTTTGTAAAATTTTCCCATTGTTTTTTATTTTTATTTTCAGAAAAAAAATTTTGTAAAAAAATTTAAAAATTCGGGAAAACCCAAATTAAATTCCCCTGGGAAAGAATTTAATCCCAAAAAAATTACAAAAAGAATTTCAGATTTCGGTTTTGATTAAATTGTAAAAATAGAGAAAAAAATGAATAAGGAAAAATCCCTTCACGCCCCCTAGCAACCGGTTTGGGCCCGGACTCAAATTTTTCAACACTTAATAGTTGCGGGAAATCAATGATCCCAAGGACCGGGGAAAAATTTTAAAAAACACTGAAGTGAAGTACGGGGGAAATTTTTTTACAGCTGCCACAAAAGCATTTGGACACCTGCTTTTTGTGAAGTACAAAATTCTGGAAAAAAAAAATTAAAACCCCTCGGAAGCTTTAATTTCCCCCAAAAAAAATTAATAAAAATTAGAAGACTGGGTTTTATTAAAGTCTGTACATGAAGAATAATGAAAAAGTAAAAAAACCCCCCTAAACCCCCCTAGCCCCCCGGCTGAACCGGAAAACTCAATTCAAAAAATTTTAAAAAGTTTTGGGGGAAAATCAATGATCCGAAGGACCCGGGAAAAAAATTAAACAACACTAAAATGAAAGTACGGGGAAAACCTTTTTACGGGCTGCCACACACCCATTTTAAACCCCTTCCTGTTTGTAAAGGGTACAAAATTCTGAAAAAAAAAGTGTTTCCCTCGGAAAGCTTTAAAACCCCAACAAATTAAATAAAAATTCCCAAAACTCGGTTTAAATTAAATTTCTGAACATGAGAATAAAAAATTAAGTAAAAACACCCCTTTCACCCCCCCTAGCACCGGCTTTGAGGGGATTTAAATTTTCCAACATTTATGCTGGCATAAATTTTGATCTTTAAAATTTCCCAAACAAAACCCATTTTCCCCAGTTCTTTTCCTTTCCATATCCAGAAACCATGGTACATTCATTTTTGGGTTTTAAAACAAAAAACCCTTTTAACTTTTATTCCCCCAATTTTTGAAAGGGGATTCTCGAGCATTCATTGAAAATCTGTTTAAAATAAAAAGGACTATCAGGTATATGTCCTAGAAAATGTCACAATAATAACAAATCTCCAGTTTTATCAGAAATAAAAGAATTTAAAGAGTCGTTTCATATTTGGGGAAGAACAGGTTAATGTTTGTTACATTAACTGTAGTAAACAACGAAACATTAGATGTTATACTGATAATGATAATAATGTAATATGAGTATATGCTTTTCCCCATGAAACAATAGCAAGTTTGTTAGAAAAGGAAAACATTCGTACATAAATCAAAAAATCTTCTGTAGACATTAAAAAGACACCGCCACTGGGTAGATACATTTTGATGTTATTTATGTAAAGAAATGCAGATATATTTATCTTCGGGAGAGTTATATTCAATGTGCTTAACACATATTTTTTCTTACCAGTGTCACAGTTTAGGTTCCGTTATACCCAGCAAACACATGTACATTCGTATTTGTTTACGAGATCTTTACATGCCAGCGCCATTTTTACACGGGTTACCGAGCATTCGTTTACATCTGTTTAAGATAAAAGAGATAGCTGTGTACCAGCCTGTGATATTAATCTAGTTTCAATCAAGACAAATGTGAAATAATGCGTCATTTCCTAAATGAAATAAGTGCAGTTTTATGTTCATTTGTTAACTCTTATATAATATTGTCTCCTGTTTCATACCGTAAATTTATGACATTATAAATAAAATTTGCCTTTTGGGAACTAATGAAACAATAACAAAGAAGGTTAAGGATAACAAAAATGATCAGAAGTCTCCATTCAATTACCTCAATCAATTTGCTGTACTATTTCCAATAACACGATAAAGGGTATTTTATACTAGTTATGTAATTATAAAGACAGATTAAAAAAAGCATTTTCTCACCAATGTTACAGTTAAGTCCGTTATACCCAGCAACGCATGTACATTCGTATTTGTTTACAAGATCTTTACATGTACTACCATGTTTGCACGGGTTACTCAAGCATTCATTTATATCTGTTTCAAATGATTTGCAATATTTTGAAATTAAGAATGGCTGAGTGTGGAAAAATGTGATTTCATCTTACTTTTTACTGCCTATTGATACGATATTACTCATTGAGAAGATAGTCAAGATTGTTTTTACTTTACTTGAGAATAAAATTTATTAAGAATATAAAGGTAAATATGACAAGTAAATTAAATACTAACATACCATTTTCACAGTTCATTCCGTCATATCCAGCAACACATGTACATTCATATTCGTTTACAAGATCCTTACATATTCCACCATTCTTGCAAGGATTGCTCGAGCATTCATTGATATCTGTTTAAAATAAAGGATATAGTAATGTATAAAAAATGTCACAAAAATAACAAATCTCTAGTTTTTATCAGAAATAAAAGAATTAATGGGTCGTTTCATATTTGGGGAAGAACAGGTTAATGTTTGTTACATTAACTGTAGAAACAACGAAACATTAGATGTTATACTGATAATGATATAATGTAATATGAGTATATCCATTTCCCCATGAAACAATAGCAAATTTGTTAGAAAAGGAAAACATTCGTACATAAAATCAGAAATCTTATGTAGACATTTAAAAGACACGCCACCGGGTAGATACCAATGTGATATTAATCTAGTTTCATCAAGATCAATGTGAAATAATGCGTCATTTCCTAATGAAATAAGTGCAGATTTATGTTTTTGTTGTTAACTGTTATAAAATATTGTCTTCTGTTTCATACCGTAATATTATGACATTATAAAGAAAAAATTACCTTTGACGAAAATGAATGATGACGATAGTTAAGAATGCCTGAGATAAGGAAACATGTCTTATTTATTTTACTTTGTTCTGCACTTCTAATTGATGAGAAAGTTACGAGTGATCTATTTTATTAACAACATACCATTTTCACAGTTCATTCCGTCATATCCAGCAACACATGTACATTCATATTCGTTTACAAGATCCTTACAGATTCCACCATTCTTGCAAGGATTGCTCGAGCATTCGTTGATATCTGTATAAAATAAAGGATATAGTAATGTCTAGAAAAATGTCACAATAATAACAAATCTCCAGTTTTTATCAAAACAAGTCGTTTCATACTGGGGGAAGAACTGGTTAATGTTTGTTATATTAACTGTAGTAACAAACAAACATCATATGTTATATTGATAATGCTATGATGTTATATCATGAGCATATCTATTTCCCCATAAAACAATAGCAAGTTTGTAAGAAAAGGAGGACATACGTACATAAAATCAGAAATCCTATGTAGACATTTAAAAGGTACGCCACCGGGTAGATACATTGATGTTATTTATGTAAGAAATGTAGAAATATTTTATCTTCGGAAAAAGTTATATTCAATATGCTCTACAAATAATTTTACTTACCAATGTCACAGTTAGGGCCGTTGTACCCAGCAACGCATGTACATTCGTATTTGTTAACAAGATCTTTACACGCACCACCATTTTTGCACGGGTTACTCGAGCATTCGTTGATATCTGTTTAAGATAAAGGAGTAAGCTGTGTATCAATGTAATATTAATATAGTTTCAAAAAAGTGAAATGATACGCATATTCCTATTTAAAGAAGTGCAGGTTGATTCTTATTTTCTAAACTGTGATAACTTGTGTCTCCTACTTCATGCAATAATGTTGCGGCATTGTAAAACAATGTACTGCCTTTGACGCTAATGAGGCAATTATAGAAAGGTTCAAAAATCTCATAGATTACCTCAATCTATTGCATGTACTTTTTTTGAGTGACACGATTTTACGTAGTATTATTTGATAAAATGATGTAATAAATGTCATTTATAGAAACAGAAAGATTTATATACACTAAAAACAAAAAGCGTCCTCCTCCACCAATGATCACAGTTAGTCCGTTATACCCCAGCAACACATGTACATTTCGTATTTGTTTACAAGATCTACACGTACCACCTATTTTTACACGGGTTACTCGAGCATTCGTTGACATCTGTTATCAAACGGTTAAAGAAATGTAGAATATCATAAAACTCACAATCAATCTATGCAAACAAAGCCGCCCCCCCTTGCAAACCTATGTGATTCTCCCCGAATACGTTTAAACACAGAACAATCTATACCTTTATTAGTTCTTGATTACGTCCCGACAAAGTTCAAAATGCAAAAATTCCAAATTAGCTACCTACTCAATGATGATCTATCTACCGACTAAGTTTCTTGTTTGAATACCCTCTAATAGTTTCATTAGCAATGTCCGCGGACAAAGTTCTAAAGTAAAGAAATATTACAAAGGCGCAAAAACTCCAAAATAAATGGGCAAGCCAGAGTTATGCGCCTCTTTTGCCCACTGTAACATCTACACAATTGAGACCCTATGTCAATCCTACAAAGTGTCTTTTCATATCTTTCGTATACTTTTAAAGCTATGTCCGGCACAGTGTTCAAAGTTAAAAATGAACATAAGGGCAATAAATCAAAAATTAAGCAAACAGAGATACGTATCCCCTTCCCCTGTGCGTAGTTACTACATAAATTCTGCACAGCATGCGTCAGCATTTGTGTAAAATCTGTTCAACTATAAAGAAATATGCACTTCATTTCCCAGTTTAATCTTTTTTTCATTTATAGATCTTCATTCCCTTCAGAACATAGACACATCTTTCAAAGCATGTCATAACAATACCACTTAATGTCTTACATAGAAAGAAAAATCCCACCTATTTCACAGTTATCTATACCCTCAAAATCCATATCAATACAATGGCATTTATCCTCTCCATTTACTTATATCCGCCATCACACGTCCTTTATTCTCGCCACGCGTTACTTCAGACATTCATTGATATCTGTCAAATACTATAAAATTATTCCAATGAATAATAGCCAGATTTTTTTTTTTAGATATTATTACATTAAAATTAATTTTGTATTTAAGAGATATTTAAACCTGCCCCTAATTTGCGACAATTTGCAAAAAAAAAAACAAAAAAAAAAAATTTCTTGGTGGAACTCTTATATATGATTGCATGATTAATATATTTTGACTATATAGCATATCCTTTAGGAATCAGCTGACTATGCCTTGCCATACTGATATGTAAAGCATTTATGAAATAGTGACGAGCCATAAAAACACAGTAAAACAAACCTTCATATTGAAAAATACCATGTGGTTCTTGCGATAATTCAGTTAACGGAAATCGGCTCTCAGCTTTTATATGGTGACTTGCTTCATTTAATTATTGCAGATTAACAATTACTTGTCCGCGACGACTATAAAGAGTATATTATAATACAACATTGTTAAACTTAACTAAAGACAAAATAGCAATTCATATTCAGAATAAAAAATGCACTATTGTTTCCTTATTTGAAACACTGAAAAAAACCACACGCTACCTGCTTGTTGAGCAATTAACACCAAAGAACCAGCCACACATGCCTACACGTGTATCCGGTTTACAACGCATCTTGACAGCTACCATCATTAACATGCCAATTGTATTAATCGAATTATATACTTAAAGTGTTTTAAAAATATTTTCAAAATAACATTCAATTATTTTCTAAATATATCTTACATCCAACTACAAATCAAGATTCTTCTCGTTAATACTTCATAAGAAGGAAATACAGCAAAGACAAAATTTCGTTTAATGTTTACGACTATAGATTCTTTTTGTCTTTGTGAAACAAAGCACGATATGTTTTACAAGTCATATGAACTAATGGCATACATTTTTGATGTTCTTACATAGTCAAAAAGCTCATGACACTATTGACAAAACACTATTAAAATTGGAATGACATTTTTCTGTATCACTGTGTGAAACCGATCATACTAAACAAATTACTGGTGGAAATTAAGCTACTTATTTCACTTCTGTTCCTTACAAACCAGCAAGCAAGCTGCATTAACTATGTTGATCCCTCCCTACATCTCGTTATTGTTACATAGTTTGTGACATTCGTTAATATTCTAGAAATTATATAACATTATTTGATAATAATTCTAATGGTACGAAGGTATTCCTTGACTGTTTTCCTTAATTCGACATTTCTAAATATATCGCTTCGTCTAATGATTTTAAAGTGACCGTGATACTCGCTTAAGGTCGTAGGCATTTTATTCATTGTACCCTGCGATGCATCAATTCATTTTCGGGTTAAGTGAAAAAACTTCCCAAATAAAATAAGTCAAAGTAAAATCCCTAACGAAAAAACCCACAGCTGGTTAGGACAAATTAAGTCTTAGCAACTCTTAACAATGTACAAAAGATGCTATCTAAAAGCACATACATTACATGTGTTTTCCATCTTACAAATTAATCCTATTATGTATATCTTATGGAAATCGCATACAGGTCAAATCATCACCGGCGTTCAAATCTATCAAGACATTGCTAATTTCCTCGTGAGCAAACAAATAATTAACTTATGCCTTAACTATTACACCTCAGGTAAATAGCAGGGATTATTTCTTAACCCAGAAGTGCATTAAGTGAATGCTGACTCGCCTGGGTATCGAAACGAAAACTGTAAAGCCAGTATATGAAACATAGACTTAAAGCTTTACTTTCTATTACTTATAACAGTCGTGCAAATCTTATAGATATACCGTCCACGCCCCTTCGCATTGCTTAAGCAGAATTCAACATTAAGACCTGAAAATGGGCAAATTTTGATTTAGAAAACACATCCGCAGCTGTTAACATGGAACCATTCAAGCAACCACTTTCGCTCCTTAGAAGCGCGTATGGTATTAATAAAGTAAAGAAAGCTTTAGGCGGAACTAAGCAGAATGGAATTTGAAAGGAACTCAGAGTATGAAGCCTGATCATATCACAATTAGACGTCAAATAGACAAATTAAAAAGCAGCTTCAATAATCCTGTAGAGTAAAATACAATATTCAATAAGAAACCGAAACTACCAAGTTCATAAGTCTAAACCTTTTCAAGCACTTTACAAAGCAATGTAAAAAGTTAAAAACAGAACAAAAACATGTTACATCGTTCTGCTAATTAAAACCTTGTAATGTAATTTCACAAACTTATTTTTGACTTCATTCTATATACTTTGAAAATAAACACTATATGAATGCGAAAAAAGTAACCTTATCATCGAGATTTGTCTACAATAATCAAATGACATGCAGCAGTACAAAAAAATTGAGAATCATCCAGCTTTTACATAAGATGTAACTACAACCACATTCGTCCATGACTGTCATTCAGATACAATTCTTACATAATCTCCGAAGTAAATATACTAAAAGAACGATATAGAACACAACTTAACACAATTTACGCTCCATCTCACCATGGGCCACAGTCACTTCCATCATATCCAACGACACAACATTCATATCCATTGAAAAATCTTTACATTATCCCCCGTTCTCTGCATGGATTGGTAACCTCTCTACATCTGTTTGAAATAATAAAAGAAATTCATCTTTCTTCTTAGTTAACACCTTCCTAAATTTCACAACATACAAGTCAAATCATTATAATAATACCAAATTCAAAACATGCATCATAGAAATAATTAAACAAAGACCAAGCGTTCAAATTCACATTCTTCTTTTCCGCGACTTACCTGAATAACAATAGCACATTCAGTATGCATACATTAAAGATTATGGACAAAACATAAACATATAGTTAAAATACTTAATTATTGTCCATATATCAACGTGTAATAAGAAATTATGAACAAAACTCACGTTTTCACAATGGATCCTCCATATCCTGATCACATTATACAATTTACATATCCATATTAGATCTTTACACATCTTCCACCATTGCACACGGATTTATGCACATCGTTGATATCTGCTACAATTAATTAAAAAAGATCCATACAACATTTATTTGTATTGAAATTATATATACCGGGTCTCAATTTTTCACTCATTTACAAAAATTACACGTACACGCATTTCAATCCAATCCACGAGTGATATCAAATGTGCCATAACATTTGTTTGATTAATTTTTTTCTTAAATAATTTTTTATAGAAAACATATAATTAAAATAATCTAAAACGCTCTTAAGAAATTATGCCTCACAAAATTTGATATACACACACAGGTAATCCACATTATGCATTAATACAATCTAATCGATAGAAACTTGCTTTGTTATAAAAAGAGCATCAAAACCACGATGTCTATTGATTTGGGTCGAGGGAAGCGTTACAGAATTGCCGAGTGTTTTGATGTTCTTTCTATAAAAAAACGTTACCTCTTGTCACAATAAGAAACCCCCCAAAAAAAGTAAACTTATAAATCGAGCATGCTGATTTATGAGTATTCTATCGCTTTCCCCTTCTCTGCCATCACAATAAGTAAACCCCAGCAAAATTTAGTCAGATCAATTGACATGTTCTGGACGTGCGGTCTTTACTTATACCTGCACTCCAAATAACGCACTGTGCATGTCATATTTATAACAACTTTAACTCTGACATAATTTCAACAGTATGCCCCAAACTATGATACAAGTATAGAAATATTCAAATCAATATTACAAGTCATAAGGAATGAAGCTTGTCAAACATAGTTTATACTTTTTGCTTATTTAAATTAGACATTATTCTGGAATAATTTACAAGATTTTCAATATATTTCTTAAACAAAGCATTTTTCTAAAAAAAAAGATAATATATCTTTTTAAAATTGTTATACCTTATATCTGAATAAAAAAAATACTTGCCATTATCACAATTGATCCGTCATACCCAAGCAGCACAAAACATTCATACCTGTTTACAAAACCTTACAGGTACCTTCATTCTTGCAAGGGTCAGAAGAACAATCAATCATTTTGATATCTTACAATTAATAAATGCTAAAACAATGTCACAAAGGTTAAAAGCATGTTCTTTGTATACCTTTTCTATAAACATTAAAGATTTATACTATGCTTCATTTTTTGAGTAAGCTATTTTATTCAGAAATTTATTAAAATCTACGTTACTTCCTTTCTGAATATATCTAATTATATTAGATATATAATAAACAAATTTTTGAGGGAAGCTGGAATTCCCTATTACTTGTCAAAAATTTAATTTAGTTTTATTCTGATAAACACTGCCAGTGCTTTAATCATTTACTATGTAATCATACATGATACTGTGATACCTGCAGTAGGTTAGTTAAAACGCTAACATATGTCTATGTGTGTATTCAAAAGATGTTCATCTTACCTTCCAAAAGGGGACTGACAGTAATATCAGTTTGTTTTTTCAAAATATCAAATTTAGGCATAAATATTTTTTTAGGCAAAGTGTATTAAATAATTTATTAAGTAAAATATAATCTGTAAAATAATAAAAATTGTCGTTTTATTGCTTAAAAAAAATAAGGACATCTGTTGCCCAGCGAATGTTTTATTCCTCACCATTTTTCACAATTATTGCCATCGTATCCTACACACATGTACATTTTATATTTCATTTGGACAAGGATCATAACAGGTAGCGCCATTCATGCATGGGATTGCTTGAACATTCATTTATATCTGAAGCATAATGTGTTTGTGTTTAGAAACTTGTATTTTAATTTATTTGCAAAAAAGTGAAAAAGTAAAGAATGACATACTTTTCAAACAAAAGTGACATACCTGTTTTGATAAAAGTATAAACAATGCATTAACATCAGATAATCATGTTATTTTCTTCTAATGAAACTCTCTGAACTGAAGTTGCGTTACGCGTTATTATTATTACTACTAGTATAGCAGTTTGCTCCATCATATCCAGACGCACATGTGCATTCGTATCCATTTACAAGATTCTTACAACAAGCACCGTTTTTACAAGGGTCGCTGAAACATTTATTTATATCTAAACGGTACCAAACGAAGACCGAATTTTGTAAAATCGGAAGGAAGGGATGTAAAATAGGTGATAAATGATCAGTTTTGCAAGTAATAAAAATTGTCCACTTAAATAAAAAACTTTTGTATGTTAAAGATTGCAAGAAAATGCAATACTTGATATACTATGTACATGTCTATACTGTTAATATCGTACGTTTTTGTTTAACAGAAATAAGGAACATTAGTAATGCTTGATTTCAGGTCAATGCGTATTTATCCAATATTAAACTCAACCATCAATCATACTATGAAAAAGACGTATTTGTCTTTATTCTGAATCTTACCATTGTCACAATTCCATCGTATCCAGCAGCACATGTACATTCGTATTTGTTTACAAGATCCTTACAGGTACCACCGTTCTTGCAAGGGTCAGGAGCGCAGTCATTAATATCTATTGGGAAACATGATTAATCAAAGAATGCATTACTTTTTTTACTTCATTTTATTTCTATTTTAGAATAAAACGTCATGATTTGAAGTAAGTGTCTATAAAACTCCACGTTTGAGTCCGCTCAACTCATAATCTCCATTTCATTGTAAGAAACTGATCTATACATCTTCCTGATGAGCAGAAAACTTATTCAATTGTATCGAACCACTGATTACATTCATGACAAGCCGAATTTGAATAAACAATAATATATTTAAACAGGTATTTTAACTTGTTTTCATTGAAAGATCTCCGTGGCCACGGTGATGGTGATAACATTTTATCCCGCGCATATCACATCAGTATTTCAAAAAATAATTAAACTTACCTACTTAAATCATTTTATTTAATTAAAATAGAACATAGCTCGTTAAGGCCAATTGAATTATGAATAAATCGTGATCGGGATCTTTTGCCGCTGTTTATAGCTATATACAGTATAAACATGATCTCTCTAAACCTGGGTTTGTTATATTTCATTTCTCACCATTATCACAGTCCGCCCCATCGTATCCAGACACACATGTGCATTTGTAACTATTGACAAGATCAGTACATGTAGCACCATTATTGCATGGGTGGCTCGAACATTCATCTATATCTGTGAAAAATATGATAAAATTTACTTTTTGTATCTGTCAAATTGACAAATTGTGGAACAAGTTCAGAAGGACATCGGTCTTACTTTTCAAATACCAGTTAGTTTAATATATGAATAATTAGTTTTATTATAACTCTCGTTTATTTCTGTTGAGCAATATAAAAGGTAAAGGAAAATAAGATTCTCTTCCTTAATCGCTATAGTTCAGTCTCAAGATATAAGGTAGGGAAATTATGAAACGTGCTGAGAGATTTGGGGTATTTTGGTATTTTAAAAATCTCATACGCACCCACCACTAGCTTAAACAGTATTCACAATTTCACACAAAATGTATTGTAATGAAACTAGAAAATAGATTATTTCTAGAATGAAGTAAGAAAAACATAGCTTATATGCAACTTTTCAGTTTACTGACGGAGCAAGATATCAGGTTTCCCCCAAGACACAAGCATGCGCTTGAGTAAATCCACGTGTTTCGAGAAAAAGTGCATTTGTAACCTATTTTGTAAATACATGGTTACTAAACCGTATATTTTATACCGAAATCTTAGTTTGAACTTATGTACGGTAGCGCAGATCCGAAATGAGCTTTTCTAATTTACCTAAACGGATCGAACCACAAGATGATTATGTTGTTAGAACGAGAAAATATACCTAGAGAAGTTATGGAATTATGTAGCCTTTTCACCGAATCTAAAATTGATTAAAATGCTTAAATCAGTTCCGTAAAGAGATAATACCTCCAAAGCAATGTCACCCATATGCAAAATTGTTGCCACATGATTGGACAGACATTAAAAAATCGAAATTGCTGTTTTTGCTTATTGATTTATGAAATGTTGTAATGCCATTTCTCTTTTCTTATAACTTGCTCAGCATTTGTTCATACTTCATTCTTACCATTATCGCAATTTTTGCCATCGTATCCAGCAACACATTCACATTCATATGCATTAACTAGATCCTTACAGGTACCACCATTTTGACATGGATCGGTTGAGCATTCGTTGATATCTGCCAATGACATGGGAAGATTCGTCATATGATGCAAAAGATTAAATATTTAGTATTTCAGAATCGTAAAATCTTTACATAATTGCAATTAATGTATGACAATGTTATTTGAAAGTAGAGACAAATATTTAAGAGTGATAATAAGCTTGATAAGCTTGCTTTTTAATTTATGATAAAAATGATTAAACAATCTTTTAAGTACGTATTTATTAGTCCTACTATTCCTGTAACAACGAAAAGAGCAGTCATTGATATCTTACAGATAATAGTAATCTCTATCTATTTATATATAATCAAATATATTAAGGTTCAAGAAATCTACAAACGAAGATGAAAAAATTGATAATCGTTAAATTCTATGAATGAAACAGGATCAGATATTAAATTGTTTACGCCAATTTAATCGAATACCGATATTACTCATAAGTCTAATAATAATCAGAAATACATTCTCACCATTATTACACTCATTTCCGTCGTAACCCGGCACACATTCACATTCATATCTATTAACAAGATCCGTACATGTAGCTCCATTTTTGCATGGATTGTTTAAACATTCATCGATATCTGTGAACACATTTCGTTTTTAAATCATATAGAATCTTATAGTAAAAGTTTTATTTTGACATACATATTTTAGAAATCATTATAAATTCATTTACAAATTAACGAACAATCACTTCTTTAAGATACCAACGGCGTAAGCAAGTATTAAATAAAAGGCGTACATACGCCGTTAATCATCTTTTAATAATAATATTAATCATCGATTTCCGCAAAATTGCAAATAATCAATTGAAATTCAGTGTATTATTTAATTTCTTAAAAACACTGAAAGTATTTCTTACTATTATCACATGTAGTTCCGTCATATCCGGCAACACATGTACATTCATATCCATTGACAAGATCCTCACAGGTGCCACCGTTCTTGCAAGGGTCGGAAGAACATTCATCTATATCTACGAAATAAGTAAATTCGGTACATAATTCTACTAATAATCATGGAGGGGTATATTATACGGGCTAATCTTCTCCTTT